>NC_050469.1:6669041-6976041 GCF_013373865.1 Monomorium pharaonis | reverse complement strand
TCAAAAAGTTAAAAGTTAAATAATAATATTTAAAAAACTTATCACTTTTTTAACATAACTTGATTAATTTTAAATAATTTAATTTTTAACTTAAACTTGTTATTTTTAAAACACATAAACTTTAATTTATCAACTTTTTCTAAGTTAAAAATTTATCCGCGTAAAAAAAATTATAAAAGAAAAATTCCGGTATAAAACAATGCTTTTATTTTTTATATCAATTATGTTATTAATGATAAATAATAATAAATATCTTTATTATTTCATATTAATTTAATTTACAAGTAAAATATCAAATTTATTTGATGCTCCATATATTATAATAAAAAATTTTAATTACCTAACTTTAACAAATTACGACTTTCTGATTTAATATAAATAATGCTTTTCAAAATTAACTTTTAGCTTTGCTTTATTTAATCTTTAATTTACCTTAATTTAATCTTAATGTAATTTTTAACCGAGCTTTTTTTCACATAACTAAATTAGTTTTATAAGCCGTTAATTTTAATTTAATTGAAACAAATATTAATTTACCCAATCCTGTTCCTTAAATTGTTTTAAATTAATCAATTTTTGCAATTTACATGTTTCTTAAAATATTCCTGATGACCTCTATTCGAATAAAGAATATGTACTAGATTTCATCCATATTTATCATATATTGACGTTTGCACGTGCGGTATATTAAAATAGAATTTCTTGAGGTATGGAATCACGTTTCGTTAATTAAAAGGCCATGAAACCATCAAGACGGAATGTGTGTTTGCACACGTCATCTTGAAACCGTGACGTTATCGGAGAATAATCATAGTCTAGTTAGATGAAACATACAACTACGCAATGGCTACTGAATAAACGGTTATTTAGAGAGGAATTATTTAAATTTGAACACGATCTTATCAGTTTCGCAAGTTGCTAGATTATTTACGATGCGGTATCGCACCAACAAGGCAATGGCTGCATTGCCACGCCACCCCCAATAAAATACACAAAAATGATGACGAAATTAGGCATTATTTGACTTCGTCTTGCACTTGTTTGGACAATAGTACGCTGGATGATAATGTATGTTCAAAATGTGCATAGGTCGTGCATCGCTCTGCTTTGCAGAGATAACTTCGATATCTCTACAGATTGGCGATAAAGAAGAGCAAACGCTTCTTGAAGGTTTATTACTCTTATTATACGCGATAACATTAACATTTGCTGACAATTACTTTTTTATAGAATACACAGACTTAACTAGCTCGAATAATTATCGTAATTATCGTTTAACCAATTTACAGCGCGACTACTGCAAAAATCAACATTATTATTAAAATATTAATACTGCACTGGCATGGATTGTCTGGATCTTTTGATATACGATAAAATTTATGATAACGATTTATAAAATATATGTATCGTAACATTGCTATTGTAACATCATTATGCAATTGTCACGATCTCTCCCCCGGGTTTACGTTTCACCGACTCCCCGACCGTTTGATTCTGTGCACGTCGCGCCGTGACTGACACTGATACCTTTATTGTATGCGAGTAATCTCTCTTTGAAAAAAAAAAATATATATATTATATCTTGTACACAGGGAGGTCTGAAGGCTGTCGTATGGGCGGATACGGTTCAAATGACGGTGACTGTCGGAAGTCTCATTGCCGTTTTGATCTTGGGAACGATTGCCGTGGGCGGCGTCGGTGAGATCTGGAGAATAGCCGGGGAGGGTGGTAGAATTGTGTTTTGGAAGTAAGAAACAAGTGTATTTTTTACGTTATAACTTATTAATAAGAGAGAGAGAGAGAGAGAGAGATCATTTGTTAAAATTGAATTAAGGAATATTGTTATTTCATGATAAATCTATAATACATTTAATCGAGGTGCACCAATTGCAATCGATTTCGAGAAATGCTTCTAATGCGTGCGTTTTCTTTTTGTAGATATTAAATTGCATTTCAACCTCTTAAATATCAAATGTTTTGTGTAAATATTCAATTTAACACGCATTAGACTTATCGCAATTAACATATATAGCAGGTTTATTTAAATAAAGTATATAAACTATTAATATATCATGATTGTGCTCAAAACTTAATTGTGATTTCAATATCCTCTCTAACGTTAATATCGCGATATATTACAATTCATTTTTGATTTAATATGCTAATGTAATTATAAATTGATGTTCTAACTATTGATATTTTATTCAATAAACTGACTAATAGTCTTAATTCTCTTTCACACAGTATGGATCCCAGTCCTTTCGTTAGAAATTCATTTTGGGGCATGACAGTGGGAATGGGAATGACATGGCTAGCATCACTGGGCATCAGCCAGGTTTCTATGCAAAGATTTCTGGCAGTACCTACTATAAAAGAAGCACAGAAGTAAGTGCGAAATATCCTTTTCTTGAATCGCTTGATATACGTGGCATTGTTGAGATTTCGAATAGCTTAATGGTCTTTCAAATGTAAAACGAGTCTTATTATCCCGCGAATAATATAAAATATTTTGAATAAAAAATAGTCCATTGCGATAAAAGTGATTAAAGATGAAAGTTACACTGAAATAAATGAGAGAGTAAATCGCGATACTACGTTTTAGAAATCTGAATAAAAAGAATAAGAATAAACAGCATTGTTTCACGCACGAATCTTCGTAGGTCGATATGGTTCCTGGCTGTAGGCCTAGTAGTCGTAAAACTGATTTCCGTTTTCACCGGTCTTACGATGTACGCCAGATATCACAAGTGCGATCCCATAACTGCACACGTAAGTTTTCGTTCCATCGTTTATTAGTTTGTGTTCGTATTCTAAGCTACACGTTAAATGCGTAAAGGCTTGCGAGATATGAAATAAAGTTTTGAAAGAATAGCGAATATATTCTAAGTATATTAGGCTAAAGTTAGAGAAATATAAGCCGATGGCCATACTAGAATCATCAAAAGATCGCACACATATACAATTTTATTTTTAGTTTAATTAGATATAGTTTAAAATATCCTACTTAAGTTAAGCAACCTCTTCACTGCTTTTTTGATAATATAAAAATTTAAAGAAGGAATTGTTTGTTTGTTTCTAAAGAGTAAATTAACTATGTTAACCACATTTTTTTTTTGTAATTATTCTTTCTTTTTACGCTGATTTTAATTTTTCAACAAATTAAAACTTTTTAAGTTCAGCAGTTTAAAAACTACAAAGAAACATTATTTTTACTTGTCGCTTTGGAAGTCAAAATCGATTGTCTTACCCATCTTTCTTTATTCTAAAGTTTCTTTATTTAAAACTTTCTTAATTAGATTTACTGTATCATCAAACCCTTTTCTAAAGCTCCCCTTTTATCTTTTAACTTTAACGATACTCATATCATAAAAAATATAGTAAATCGTGTAATTAAAGTAAGATTAAAAAGTCGAGCAATCTAGGATTAAACGAATCGCCTCTCGTGAAGATCCTAGTGAAGAGGATTAGCTTGTTTTTAGGTGGTGGCAAGGAGCGACAAGATATTGCCGTATTACGTGCTGGACGTAGCCGCGAACGTTCCAGGACTTCCTGGCCTCTTTCTCGCCGGTCTGGTAAGCGCCGGTCTCTCGACGATGAGCGCCGGACTGAACACAGTCGCCGGCACGATTTATGAAGATTTCATCGATCCCTGGCTGCCAAAGAGCAACGACAAAGAGACTAGAGCCGCCAACATTATGAAGGTACAAAGGACCGAATATATTACGAGATGCGAAACCGTAAGAAAAATAATAAAAATACTCGATCTTTCCAATTGCCTCCGTTCCCCGGTAAGCAATATCGTTAAGCAGGAGATATTTGCTAATCAAGTAAAAAAAATCTTTTACGGGTCAATTGCGAAATTTTAAACACGTCCGCAATTCCAGAACGGTTTATATCATCCTCAGGTCACGGTGGTAGTCCTAGGCATTCTGTGCGTGGGCATGGTGTTCCTCGTGGACCGTCTCGGTGATATCTTTCAATTATCCCTGACCGTGACCGGTATCACCGCCGGTGCTATGTTGGGTCTGTTCTCGCTGGGGATGCTGGTGCCCTGGGCGACAACCAAGGGGGCGGTGGTCGGCGGACTTGTCTCGATGGTGACGATGATCTGGATCATCGTCGGCGCGCAATGGCATATGGCCAATCGCAGTCTCTCCTACGAACCTCTTCCCTCCACGACGGAGGGTTGCCTGAACGTACCCGGTCTGTTTAATCATACGACGACCACGCAGAATCCAATGCCAGCCGTGGACGAGCCTTTCGTCATGTACAGGATATCCTTCATGTACTATACGCTATTGGGGGCCCTAATCGTGATGGTGATCGGCACGATAGTCAGCTTCATCTGCGGCGCTCCTGATTTAAGGGACATTAATCCAGATCACTTCCCACCGTTCATAGCCAGGTACGTATTCATGCACTTCGACACAAAGTATAAATTTTCATTGGATACATTTAAAAAATATTTAAAATGACAAAGATACTTTGTTTTAATTTTTGGCCTCAAAATTTATAAGTGAATGTATTTTATTTATTTATGGCACGTATTGTATTTTTAAAAAATTAACAAAAAGAAAATACATATACATGTTTTCACCAAGAAAATTTATCTTTTCCAATTCTAATTATTTTTGGCGCATAGTAATCAAATTATTGTATCATTGCATCAAACATTTAAGTTTGACAGATCAATCGGAATCAACTTCTTTTTGAATATTTTCATCGTGTTTGATAATTTGCGCAATGTAATTTTCTTTGCTCTCATAAACTAATTCATAATTTTTTATCATTTCTGCAGACTTTTACTGCCGAAGAAATATATGGAAGTGTCATTGCATGCGTTGCCGACAGCATTGGTAACTAATCCAGAGAAAGAAGAACTGAAATCTTGAAACATATTTTATTTTTTGTTTCTAACCGTATCTCTTGTCCGTGACCTTAACAAGACTTTATTACATTAAAATACACACCCACATACACAAACACAATAATTAATGCGCTTTTGGAAAATTGTTTGATTACAAATTCTATGATCTCTGTAATAATATTACATACTCTATATACTGAATATATATATTAATATGTTAAAAAAAATTCCACTGAAAGATCTACCTTCCGCCGAATAAATTTATATATAGATCAAACATTCAATATATCAACATTGATATAAAGATGTTTAGAGAGAGATTTCCGTAAACCGTCCGAGGAATAAAGCTTCAATCAATAAATCCTTAACGGCATAAATTGTACGGGGACAGCAATCGACAGACAAGCGGACGCATTTGCCGCGAGATAACTGCATCTAACTGGCTCGTCCGGAGTTGAAAGCACCCATTAGAACGTCGATGAGGGTGTCAAATTGACTAGATTATATATCTGCCCCACGCATCTCAATACAAACAAGTCCCTGCCATCTGAAACATCTGGAAGGAACGATGCCTATCGGATTAGGGCCGAATGTAAATGCCGCGGGAGTTTTTTTTTTGTCGAGTCATTCGTCGAGTCTCTCTTTAAAATCCGCGATGGATCGATCGGTGCCAGAGCGTGCCACGCCGTCGCGCAGCGGACTCGTGACTTCGAAATTTCGAAGACTTTTCTCGTCTCTCGAGACGCACGAGGCCACCGCGAGGCTCGATTCACGGAGGTGGCAGAGGCGAGAGGGAGGGAACTTATCGTTTCAAATCCAGGACGACGAAAGGAAGGACCCTTATCAGCGATCGCTTACTCGCAGACGAAGGAAACCCCGATGGACTGTTCCGCGGTCTGAACATTCCACGTCTCCAGCGGAGAAGCAACGCTTCTGCCATGGAGAAGCGGCGACCACATTCCACCGCGGAGCGGTTTTATTTTATTGGACTGAAAGGTGTCAAATATAGGCGGCGGGGACCCATCTACTTACATACCGATGCGCGAGTTTCGGGGAACCATCCCCGCCTGCCCCCTCGTCGCCGTTCCCCTTTCTATCCGGTCTGATTTCAACGGTGTGAGTAAAATCCCGAACTGTGGACCCGGCTCGCATTGTGGGCCGGGTGACAGATTTTTGACAGATTCTGTCTGATTTGGTGTCGAGTGACAGACCTGAGAGGCCCGATCGTGCAGCCTCCTCGTGGTTGACGTTGTCGTGTCGCCCCTCTTTACACCAAGTATCTCTCGAAAGCGATGCTTGATTGTGCTCCGCCCCGGTAATCCTTCATACCAATTATTATTTTTACGTTTATATTATAAAATTAGAACAGAGCGATTGAAGAAAAAAAAGTCAAAAAAGAGAAAACAAGTCTACACCAAGTACGCAAAGAGCATTAAACCTAAAACTACAGTGTCAAATAATAAAGTTGCAAAAATTAAAAATATTAAGTGGCATTAATCTATTGCTCGAAAAATTAATCGAAGATTAATGTTTCACGCATTGTAAATATAAGCGACGCTCAATTTAACTTCCTCAATCTCAATTTCTTTCATACTTTCATTATTTTTAAAACTTAATTTATTACAATTTATTATTTTAATTCTCTTCCTTTTGCTCTAAACTTTTCTCTGACGCGCGCGTGTGCGTGTGCATGCTTAAAGTTCAGCCATCATATTTCAAGCTCAATTACGATTTGTATAGCTTCCAGAAATATTATTATATGATTTTGATGACTTTCTATTTTACAGTTCTTTTATATTACATTTTTTACGGTTTTAAGAAGCTGTTCATCCTTGAGAAGTCCTGCGCATCTTGCCAACTCCGCCAGACTTTTGAGTCTGCACATAGGCCGAAGACAAATTTCCAGCTTTAGGTCGTAGCTACTATACGATCGTAGCTACTATACGAGGTTTCTGGGGAGCCCCGCTGTATACATGCGAAACGCGATCATAAAAGGCCAGGGAGCTGTCGTGTGGGATACGGCTTATTTCGGCGACAATGCGCACGGTCAGGCGCTAGCATAAAGACGCATAATACACCCCCCTAACGTGAAAATTATTCTGTCAAACATTCAAGCGTTGGATTTATACGGGACACGCTTTTTCGGAAAGGACACGCCAATCGCGATCCTCTTTGGCAGATGCCGAAAGGATTTCTCGGTCAATGAGATGCACGCCGATCTGCCCTGTCGTCGATATTATTAGACAAAGTTGTATACGCTTGAGGTTCAGTTCTTAAATAGTCAATTCAATATGTTTTTGTATGAAATAATATTAATAATTATTAAATGCGGCAATATGCAAAAGTCAATTAAAATACAAGATTAAAAGAAGAAGAAATGCAGTTGAAACTATAAAACTATTTTTTTTTTAATTACAATTTTATTGTAAAATTTTTTTATTTTTTTTATATAAATTTAATTAAAATTATTACATTTAGATAAATAAGTAAATTTCTTTTTACATAAACGTAAACTTAAATGTTAACGAGCGTGATTATCGGAACTTTATCGCGAGACACGTTACGATATACACGATCATGAGTGCAAAAAATAAGAGTGCAAAAAATAAAATTGAAAGATCGGCTTACTCGAAAGGATCTCAAATTTTCCGTCTTTGATCGCTATTACTGTTTTCGTTGTGAAAACTGTCGCGCGACGAAGCGCGCACAATGGCTTCGAGAAGCGAAACGAGGAACGAGACGAGAAGCTACAAAACAGCTTCTGCCAGCCAACACGCGGAATATTGTGACGTTTCTTTTCCGAGTGACATTCAATTTCCAGGCTGGTAACGTCTCGTGCCCCCAACCGCACGCACTGTATACGCCAGAGAATGGAGAGAATACGATATGCCCGTGCATCCCCAACTTCCCCCTTTTCATAGCGTCGATGCAGCTTCTCTAGGCTCAGCCGGGGTGCTCTCTAGTAAATACAAACAAACAACAATTGGCCTCCGTTTCTGCCCACGAGACGGGTGAACAGAAGGTATATCGTATGTAATATAGGAACGATCACACAACCGGTAGTTTCAACGTGATCCTTCGGGTTCATACTTGGAAATTTGTGTCGAAAAGTCAACCTTTTATTATCTTGAAGATCCAGCATCGGGAATCTTATTTCAAATAAAACACATTCAGCTTTATACTTTTATAATATTACGGGATCGACGAATCTAAAGTCAATAAATATAATTAAGTAAAATTATTTTAGAAAAAAAATTGTCGTTACTAATAAGTAACTTAATTAAAATCCCACTTTGGGATCAATTAGAAGTAAAAAATATTTCTCCTTTAAAGAATTTTTAAACCTATACTTCCAACCGTAAAGTATATTTATAGATCAAATCTCAATTTTTCTCTTCGAAAACGTGCAATTTTTGCGTTATTGTTTTTTTTATTACCTCCCGTTCCTAATTCACAAAAAAATAACGTGTTCGGCCATAAAGCTAAATGTTCTTCTTTGAATGCATTGTACGACCTTAGAAGTTTATGGACTATGTATACTAGCAGAATATCCAAACACCTTTTTGAGAAGAAAATTTGTGCGTGTGTGTGTCAGGATTGGGTAGAAACTAATATTAACAAATTAAAAGTTAATTAAATTAATAAAATTAACAAGTTAATAATTTTTAACTTATTGTTAATTAATTTTAAATAATTGAGTTAAAAACCTATTTCAAACATACGTGACATTATGTCTTTAGCAGCCTAACTCGCTAATGAATGAAGACAAAAGCAGTATTAATTTTCAAATTCTGAAAATAGCTTGCTGTGTTAGAAAATTCTCTTTTATCGGACATCTTATACACAAAGGGATCGTTAAGTACTCTGAAAGGTTCTAAGAGATGACTCCTTACATTAATTCAAGACGAAAATTTCATATGACCATTTGTTCGATTTAATTTCAAATATACAGAATGCTAAAATTAAAGTAAAAAAAATTTTTTTTCGAAAAGATATGGCAAAAGATGAGTATTTTTCCATTAATTTTTGAAAAAAACTAACTTTTTCCTTCAACTGTGATTGTACCTTCAAAACTAAATGAAACAAATGACACATAAAATTTTGTTTTGAATTAGTGTATGAATTAATTTTTTTTAATCTTGTAAAGTATTTAATGACCATCTCGTATATAATTGAATATAATTTCTTTTCCTAAAATAAATTTAATATTCATATTAACATTAAAAATATCTTTAATTTTCTCAGATAGAATGCATCCCTCAAGTATTTTCATTTATCTGTCCTTGTGCTATTTTCTAATTAGCCGGTAAAACATAATATTATTCAGACGAGATGAGAAATGAACACCTCCGTTTTTCTAACCTGTCATAATATATATGATATCTTGTTGTCATAGTCCTGTACATGCGAAAGAAAAGAGTTAAATCTATTTCAGTAGCGGGGTAGATCGTGCAAAGAAGGTTACGATATGCACTGCCTGCTGGTTTCGGACCGTCGCGTCGCGCAGAAAGAGTCGTGTTTATTCTCATGTAAAACATCTACGCGAGTTGTCCCAAAAACATATACTTTTCCGAATACAGCTACTGAAAGACAAGTTAAGAAAAATGTTTTCCTTCAATGTTTGCATGCCAGCTGTCTTCTCACAAATAATAGAAAAATTGAATTTTTTAGATTTAAATAAGTAATAAAGTATTATTTAACTTTGAATAATCTTTATGTTAACAAAAGAGCAATCTGGAATTTAAATGTTTAGGCGTTCAACTGTAAAACAGTGCAAAACGTGCAAAAAGAGATTAATGTAAATTTTTTCTTATGGTAGCTATTCTGTACTTATCAATTAATACGCAGAGAAATAGGAAACAATTTTGTGCAAACATCCCAAATTACATTATTAGAAAAGACATTGTCGTTTACAAAACACGTAGATTTTTTAAAAAGTTCTTCACAATGGATGTCCTAAACATACATTCGCAAGAATATTAGAACTAATAGTTTAGTAGAAAAAAAAAGAATTCACAATCAGCATCCTGTAATTCATTGAGAAATAAGATGTTTAATTTCTCTTTCAAAAGAGAGTATAAAATAAATAAAATTTAGAAAAAAGGTAAGATATAGATTACTTATTTTGTTACTGAAGTTTATTGCGGTATTAAAAAATTATACGACCTGAAATACATTAATAAGAGAAATATAATTAAGAGCGGAAATAAAGAACTTGGCAATTTAACTCTTCTTGAAATATAAAAGAAAATAATGCTAATATAAAGGAGAAAGAGTTAATTAAATTTTACGATTCAATTTCTTAGTTTTGTGATTTTTTCTCCTAATATATCGCTATCTCTGGAACCTCTGACAGACTGATACGTATTCTCCCTCTTTCCACAAACCCCAATTATTCTACTTCTACTCGACCATCGATGTCAATAGCGGATGCGCAAAATCAAGCGTTCGCGAGATCTGGAATTTCCGGGACTTCCGTCAAACACGGTCGCGCGAGCGCAAACGCACGCGCGCACACATACACACACACACACACACACACATCGGACGACAGAGAGCGGAACAAAAACACGCAAAGTCCCTGGACACGGTGCGCGGGCTTTTGGCCTGACCTCGCTTTGCCACCAATTAGCATCTCCCTTAATGACGATCGCCGAGCGTGCACGCGCGCTCGCGTGACACTCGCCCGCCGATACACACGCATACGTACGCGTATGCGCAGGGAGCGAACGAGAGACGAAGACAGCGTGAGATCCATAAAAAAATCCTTTGCCCCCACCGACCGCGGTTGGTCTCCCCCTCTCGCTATCGCGATCTCGCCCTACCAAAAGCGCACACCAACGCAACGTGCGCACCCCACTCTCGCACTACACCTACCTCTGCCCCTCTGTCTCTCTCTTTCTCTCTCTCTCGCTTTCTCTCACCAGCCGTTTGCTACGATGAGAGATCTTTATTTTGATCGTCGACCGATTAACGGCCGCCGAGCGCGCGTTCTCCACGCCTCCGCCATCTCCGCTTGGCCAATCGGCACGTGGGCCGCCAGCCATTTTGGTCCATACGGATGCTGCGCGCACGTGCACCATCCTTCTCCTCCCTTTGCCTTTGCGGCGAGCCGCGTACCGCGGAGGGTGTAGCCTCGCGGATGTGTACACTCGTAACCGTACGTGTCTGTGTGTACGCCTTGTGCACGCGTGTGTGCGCGTCGTAGGCGCGCTCGCGCGCACACATACACGCTTTTGCTCATCGAGACGGAGTATTTTCCCATTAGAGAACGGGAGACGCGCGAGAAAGCCACCGCATCCCTCACTCGCGGGCATCGCTGATGTTTCAAGAAACCGGGATGGTTTCGACACGTCAAATCGTTGTCGAAAATAATTTATATGTGTAATACAATGTTCTATATAAGGAGGGCAAAAGAAGTAGAAAGAGAGACTTTACGATTTCTTGAAAAATAATAACAGATACATTGCCTTGATGTATTTTTTCTCACGGCAAACGTGAAAGAGGAGACTCTCTCGCGTTTTCCCGTCGCGCGTGTTGCTTTACGCGCAAATAGCTGCAGCAACCAACGACGAACGGGGGTTGGCAGGAAGAGAGAACAAGTTAAGAACCCGTGCGCTCGCTGTCCGCTTCCATCAGCGCGCTCTTCCTCTCCCTCGTGCGTCGAACACGTTTCTTCGTTCACGTACGTAGGATATTCGCGCGTTCACGATGACGCGGATGTGCTCCCGCGGACAGGGAGTCCAGGCAGGGAAAGGGACGATAGGAGAATTGCGCGGGGAGATTGCGCAGTTCCGTTACTCTCTCTAGCTCTCGTGCGGTTCGGTGCGCGTGTACGTACTCACCGTCGAGGCAGAGCGCGGAGGAAAGAAGGGGAGGGAAAGACACTACCCCGAACTACCCTGGCTCGAGCCTCCGCTCGCCCCCCACGTTTCGTTCGTATATTCCGGCGAACGATGGTGATGATGGTGGGGTGTCCTCCCGGAGAGGTGGTTGGTAATCGGGGAGTCCATCGGAAGGGCAGGACGAGCCGGGACCTCCGCGCTTGTGCACGTGTGTGTGTGTGTGTGTGTATGTGTGGAGGGCGCACGTACTCGCGCAACGGATCGCGAATATATCCCCCCGTTCACCCGAGCGATTCTTCGCCGTGCACGTTGATGGTGTTGGTGGCACGACCTCCCCTCCCCTGTCACACATACGACGGACTCGTCGAGGCACACACACACACACACACACACACACACGGGGGCCCGTCCTCCATGTAGCGTGTCGCGCGAATGGAGGCAGGCCGTTCGCCGTGACGGGAGGGAGTCGCTGCATCGAAGGCAGGACAACCAACTCGCGCGCGCGCGCGCGCGCGCACACACACACACACACCCCCACGCACACGCGCGCACGTACGAGAGAATCACGAGCCGCCGTGTGTCCCAGAAGCGAGAGAGAGCGCCTCGCTCCCCTTCCTCTCTCACGAGGCACCACATACTCACGCATACGAGCGATCGCCGTGGGCCCGTCCTCCATATCCAACGCGCGCATTCTCGCTTCCATCAGCTGCCTCTCTCTCTCCCTTCTCCTCTACTTCTTCTTCACCCCGCCGCCGTTATCCGCCCCCTGCCCCTCCCCTCCCTTCTCCCAACGGTTGGTCCGCGACACCACCGTGTATCTCCCGGCATCAACACGGACACAGGCAGACGCGCCACGGCAGCCGTCCCCGGAGCGGAGCGTGCGGGTTCCACGGGGATACGCAGGCAGGTCAGTTCGGAGGCTCGCGGATGACAGCAGCGCGGGGAACGTGGTGAAAACGGGGTGGAGGATAAGAGGGGGAGGTCGTGCGATTCAGCAGCAGCAGCAGGGCACGCGTTTTCAGCACCGCCAAACGGCGGTACCACGAAGCGCGCGCGCGCGCGCCGTCGCTGTCGCTGTCGTTGTCGTTGTCGTTGTCGTCGTCGTCGTCGTCGTCGTCGCGTCGTCGCCCTGCCACCGTCGTCGGCGTTGAGGGAACCAGCAGCAGCAGCAGCAGCAGCAGCATCATCCGGGAGGTAACGCTCGCTCGCGCGCGCGCGAGACGGACGATATGCGGCGAAGTGAGTAGTAGCCCCACGCACGTTTCCGACGCGCGGACCACACGCCGGAAGGAAGAACGGACCTTCGAACCACCAACGAGTGAGTAATCATCGTCGTCGTCGTCGTCGTCGTCTTTCCGCTGGTAGCGGTTTCCCGCGACGTCCTAGGACCGCGAATTTTCCCCGCTCCACCCCCGATCATCCGCGTCGGACGGCAACGAGATCCGTTCCGTCACGCGCGTATGTCGCGCGAGCCGCGTACTCGTACTCCTCCGACGCTTCCGGTGTGACGCGCCGTTCGCCGTTCGGGATGATCAAGATTCGCGAGTGAGGACGTACGACGAGGAGCGAACCGGAAGCAGGAAGAAGAGGAGGCGGAAGAAGAGGGAACGCTCGAGGGGCCACGTGCGTGAGAACATTCTCGAGAAGCATCACTGACAGTTGCTGCCAGGGATACCGTCCTCGGTCGGCACGGAGAGGCAGCGAGAGCACCCCAAGGACGAGTCGAAAAAGGTAAGCGAGAGAGCTCAAAGATGTGTCAGAGATCTGGTGACCGTGGCTACACGGGATGTTATGTAAACACAGGGTAGAGGGAGAGGAGGGGCGACCGAGAGAAGTCTCGCCTCGCCACCCCGTGGCGAAAGGGCTGCAAATCTTCCGGGGACCTCTCTCTTTCTTCCCCTCCCCCTCCTCCCCTCCCCCCCCGCCTCTGTCGCGATTGTACGCTCCCGACGAGAGGACAGCGCGACGTGACTGTCAATTTACGAGGTAGCTCTATGGAGCACGGGGACAGGACACGCGACGAGTTTGACTCCTTCTGTTCGTCCCTTCGCTCGTCGTTTTCTCTCCGTGTCGAACACGGGCCCTAACATCCTTTTATGCGCGATTCGAAACGAGCGTGAAACCTTCGCGCTACTCCGGTGTGTCGGCGCGTTATTGTTACGTCATTTCGAGGTAGTGTCTTTACTTTGTCGCAGTTGCTTCCGGTAAATACCGAGATGCTAAGATGGTAACATGATATAAACTTAAATATATGAGTCGTAAATAGAAACAAAAACTACATTTCGTTTCATGTAAGAAGAATCTGTATAGGAGCGACACAGTTATTATATTTTAATTATGCATAAAGAGAAATCGGTAGGTTTAAATTTTCACGAAATCTTAAACTTCAATAAGCTGTTATCTTTTCTTAAAACAGGCCTGCTGTACTTTGAGCGACGTATTTTTTTTTTTTCTCAACCGAGACAGGAATCACGCAAAATTTTTTAGATTTATTTAAATTGCTTTCACGCGTGTTAAATACGAAGCAAGCTCTCGGACGATTTCGGCAGAATTTCACTAGTGACTCAGCAATGATACGCAATGACGGGAAACCTCGTAAACATCCATACAAATAACGAAAGTTGGAGGGCAGCTTATGTTTAACAACAGCGTCATACGAATCCGGTCTTGTACGCGCATTCGAGATGCTATATTCGAGAGTCTATAACACAGAATATACAGTTCAATGTATTAATATGCGAGAAAAGCAAATCTGCGTCACGTTTTGAGAAAGAGAGTAAGAATCGTTTCTCACATGTAACTGTCGCAGAGCCGTCGCATTATAAATTCTCAACAGCATCCTCTCGGAGATCGCGACGTCTCTTTTTAATGCACCAATGAATACGTTGAAGTGATCGATACCGCACGGTTGTGCGTTTTTTTTTTTTTAGCGTGTACCTACTCTCCGCACAAACATCCCGAATATTACACCCTTATTCGGGGATCGAACATGTCGCTCGCTTATCACGCGATTCGCAAATTGATTTAATAATTACTCGAGGCCTTCGACTCATTGAGATTTTCTGCTGAATTGTCTTGCTCTCTGTGATGTACTTTCGATTAATATGAATCTCGCCATAAACTGTTCGTAACCGTGTTTTCCAATAATACGCTAAGGGTCTCGCATAATTGCACCTTAACGACGTCTTAAATTGAAGTCCGGAGAACAAGGGTACAGAAATTATCGCCGCGATAGAGAATAACTGGAAAAACCACTTAAAAATTAGTAGGTTGTTGTCGGATTAGATTTTGGCTGAAACACGATAACGATTATCCCGACACGCCCTCCGGCCGTTCACGGGGAAGCCCTCGGGGATCCCTCCTTCGAGTTGAAGCGAGACGAAAATCCTGTGTGATTCCTGACACTTACCTAGAGATTATAAATCTTTTCTAAAGGAAGTCGACGTACGTATTCGTGACAGCTCCCGACTTCTCGTGTTACGTTATAATTACGCAATATATGATCAAAATATTGAAATCTGAAAATATTGCACTCTACGAATTCTCGTTGCGCCGTTTATTTTCCCGCGATGCGCGAATGGAGGATGTGACGGAATAAAATATACGATTCTATATCTATAATTCTGTATGTATATATTTTTTTACGAGATATCACACAATGCTATTACTGTTAACATTATTGATTCACGTCGATAATAATGGCATTAGCACACGTATAATAAATTGATGTAAAAAGGGAGGAAGAGAAATCTATTTGGAATAACGAAGATGAAATAATCTCAAGCAATAAAGTCAGATGAACGACCGGTATACGGGGACCGGTAAATAGACCGGCTTAAAACCTCAAAGACCGCGACTCGTTCGTCAAACCGCGTGAAAGAAACCGCAGAGTGTGCGCCGCATTATACCGAATGCCGCGCCGATCGTTATATTACCCGCGCGACTGAAATTGGCGTAACGGTCGCCGGTGTGCGTGGAGTTCTCTTTTCCGCGTACGGTCTTTTTTCGCGCCTTATGAATCCTCGCGATCGGGCTTCCTCTGATAAATGAAGTCGCGGAAATCGGACGGCCGCGCGCCGACGAAAGAAAGCGGCGGCGGCGGCGGCGGCGGCGGCGGCAGCGGATGGAGCGGCTTCTTGCGTAAGACCCGCGCGAATAAAGAGACCCGGCGCCTTTTCGCGCGTATCACGCGCGTGAGTGGCTCCGGTAGCCAGTCGCATGCTCGTCCTGTTAATTGTCGCCAATTAACGAGGTACACCTCTCGTCGGCGCGGCGTCTCACCTTGCCTTTTGCCGTGCCATCCTCCTTATCGGCTCTATTCAGGCTCGCCGCCGTCTTTTCTCTCCGCCGTACTCGTACACCCCGGCGAGCAGCGGTAAACCATCGTTCGCGCTTTTGTCGGCATAACGCCGCGTCATCCCCGCTAATCGTCACGAAATCGTACGCTGCGTTTATACGACGCGTCCTCTCGATAAAGACCGCTACCGACCGCGCGAGAGAGTGAAACGCGCCGCCGCGCGAGCATCAATCTTTGTACCGATTTCTTTGGCCGCGCGGCCGTCCTAGCCGCCGCGCCGCGCCGCGCCGACCCGCGCGATGGAATCAGTAATACGAGTTTAGTTACCTATCGCGTCGGGGTTCCGGCACCAAAATCGCCGCTCGTTAGCGGACATTCGCCTTCTCCTCGCGTGAGAAGCGCCTAGGCGAAGGAGCACCTCGAGAGAGATTTTCTCAACATTCGCCAGCTTACGCTGATTAAAAACTACGTGGTATTTACGGCCGTAATTGCAATAGTAAAATAATTATAGTCAGGAATATCATTTTTATAGTAACTATAACCATACATATAATAACATATAATAACCATACATAGTGATGTCAACCATGAAAAAAATTGTACTATAAATTACACAGTTTTAAAATATGCCATATAAGTATTATTACTAATGTTATAGTAATGATACAAACGATATTTTTGATTACAATTATTTTACTATGCAGTTATAGTCACAAACACGGCATATTTTTCAGTGTACTTTCTTCATTTTAAAATTAAGGTTCATTACAAGAATTTTTAAAAACCACTCGCAGCGTCGCTAATGAATGTACTCCCCGACTTGAATCGTCGTTCATTTAAAATTTTAACAAGTATAAAATAATTAAGCGCTTATTGAGTAAATGAATGTATGTAATTTTAATTGCTGAGATTGATACATTCGAATCGAGAAACTGAGAGCCGGTAGAAAAGTTTCCGCTCGCAAGTATTTTAAAGTCGAGATTTACGATATTGCTAATGAAATATTTTATCGCAATTTAAACGGAACAATGAATATCAATTAGAAATTAATAAAGCTTAAGATACATCAAATTACGTTTAATGGGTTAATAATCGTTGCTCTAACTCTTAGGCTAATTACAGTTATAGTCGATTTGCAAGAGGTCCAATTGATCAACCAGTTTCTCTAGATGTTTATAACGCGATCAGTAAAGCATCGTATCTTTCCTGTTTTATCCAGCTAGTTTTATTTGCTAAGAGCGCATATACGTACACAAGAATCAAGGATACACGCGAAGGAATTTTAAATTATTATTCCATCGCCTTTTAAAGAATTACTTTTACAGAGACCGATTTTTTTAGGCAGACTAAAAATATTACTAGGCACATGATATTTTAATCGATGCAGCATTGAAAAGTTTAGAGCAACTGCAACGTGTAAAATGCAAGAAGAAACGATGGATTTTATTTGATTGCAAAATAAAAGTCATTCACAGTCGTGAATTAAATAAATTCGATCAGTGCACACAAAAGCCCGATGAGATTTGGGAGTCCATCGGTTATTACACATGCCAGAAACGAATTCTTTTTTTTTTTTCGCGATATCGTACAAAGGTAATTTCTCCAACGAACATAATTTCGCAGAGCTAGTCTGTATTCAGTTTGGGCTTCGATTTGAACGCCGGAATAATGAAAAACGTAATCGATTTCGTTTGTTGATATCTTTCAACGACGTCAGGCATCGTTGCCTCCGCTTCACTTTCACTCCGATCCCGCTCGCACTCGGTTCCCGCAAGGTTCCTGGTACCCAGCGTCATCGTCGGCCCGCGGTGACTCGCGGTGCCCTTTTTTTCACGAGTCATCTCCGTAGGTGCCGCGCAGTTTTCACGGCGAGAAGTGGCCGACGACGGGGGGTTGGCGGTGGTTGTGTACGTCTCGCGGTCCGGACCCGACCGAACGAGCTGACGGACAAACGCACAATAAGAACGAGGAATGCCCCGCAGAGCCAGACATGAAGACGTCACTCAGAAACGGTAACAGCCAGGACACGGGGTCAGGTCCGATCTGACCGTTCCTGGGCTGGCTTCGCATCGTCGCTGCGTTCTCTCGAGTGAGTCAGCGTCGTCGGTGCGAGTTCGTGCCGTCGCTTCGGAACGTCCTCGAGAAAAAAATTCCTTTCGAGGAAACCTTCTATCGTCGAGTTCACACGTTAATATACTCGAAATCTATATGTGATTTAAGGTGTCAGCTGACAATCAGATAGTCAGAAAGACGTATTTTTTACCGGTAGGCCTATTGTAACTTTTTAACGATACCAAATGTTTTTACCAAACTGTTATTACGAGTTTCTGAATAGATCTCCTGGAATCTGGTCCTTTTAAGTGCTTAAGTATGTTTTCGTTGTACGATACCAGCTGAAAGTTATCACAATTTAAGAATTGTAGGCTTCTCAAGTTTATTTTTTTCCAAATCAATGATAAAAAATTTTAGTCATAAATATTGAAATTTCAGCTCTGAAACTAGCTTGAAAGTAAAACACAACGGAGACATTATGAGAAAATTCCTCTTGTATAAACATAAAATAAATCATTAATGACTAAAAATCACAGGTTATAAAGAGGAAAATTACTGTCATATTTCTTAAACAAAATTATGCAATAAATCATTCATCTGAAAATAATAATAATAAAGTTTAGAGCTTTCTGATGATTTGTGATATTCACTATAAAATGTTCGAGATACATCAGCCGTTTATAATCGGATGTAACAAATATTCATTAAACAAAGTGTGTTTTCGTATGTTTAACTATCAGTTAGCGATTCCTGTTAGGAACATCTGTTTGTCTCGGAATATGAAGTAGAATCTGTCAAATTTTTTCGAAAATTCAACGACGACCTCGACGGGATGCAACGATTAATGTCGGTGAGGGGGGAGAGGGAAAGAGAGGCGAGGTATAAATCTTACGCAATTTAAGCTCGAGCTTCGTGCGGCGGACAATGAATGGCGAAGCGCCATTTCAGCGCTTCGTTGACTCGTAATGCTGCCGTAAATTAAGTCTCGCGCCGATTGATCCATGTCCCGTGATTTACAAGCGACAACGTATCTTCGTCGTGTACGCCCAGAAAACCTGATATTCTTGTTTATCAGCTGTCATTTCTATGACATAACGACTCATAGGAGTTTTACAACGGTCCCGCTAGCCTTAGGTAAAAAAGAACAAAACTCACTTACTTAGAGTGATCCACTTGACGCTACAAACGCTTCAAAACATTCCTTGATTGGTCAATTTATTAAATTCTTTGTTCTAATTGGTCAATCAAATGCTTCGAAGCATATGAAACATCAAGTGGGGGAAAGAGAATCGCACTTTTAATCAGCGGTCATTTTAATTTCCAGCAAGACTTCATGAATTCGCGAAATACGCTTGTGCCCCGTAAGATACGCTTGCTCTCTACAACCGTAATAATTTATTTCGCGATAAAAACATACCGGTTCATGAGATATATCCTTGTGATCATCAATGTGATTTGAACTTTTCGTCGCGTATTACATTCAGCCGAGAATTTTTCAAAATTCGTTGGTCAAATTATTATTATTGAAAATACTTTAATGCCATTACGTTTCAAAATTCTAGCTTAATTTGGCACTAGTTATAATGTGATACAATATAAGTGATTAACTAATATTGAAACCACCCACTCAGAGTGTGGTAAGTTAACATAAGTGATGTAATATTAACTTTGATAAAGTATTAAAATTTAGATCAGTGAGTATTCTGTATAATCGTTAAAACATTAGTAATGCTTAATACAAACTTTGCAATGTGCGACTATAAGTATACGTCCACGTGCCGGTGAATGCCGAGTGCAAATATGCGCGGTTTCATGCTTCATACCACTGATAATATGAAAAGAAAAAACGAATACGGGAAAGAAAGGCAGAATTTTCTGTACCAGTTGAGTCTTTTACTTAAAATCCTCGACTAAACCTGTTTCAAGAAGTGAACACCTGATCTCCTCAGTCGAGAGGCGTGGAAATAGTTGCGAATTGATGAGAAGTCGTCGCTGCAGGCAAGCTGAAACGACGATTATTTTTGGTTGTGGCGTGTGACTCAGACTACAGTCTCTATTTACAAGTCTGGACTACGTTCGCACGTAGCATAACGGAATCACAAAAGGATACGCAGCCCTTCTTTTTAGACCCGAAACCACAATAAAGACCCCCTAGGTTGAATAATGATCTCCCTTACTGTCGCCCTTTTAAAATGACCATTATTTTTTCGAAATGTTTCGGTGAACGGTTTCAACAACTCAGGAGTTTCCACATTTTTCGCCGTGATCTTTCTCTTTTCTTTTTCTTTCATTGGCTAGTTAGATTCGGTGAAACGTGTCGGTAGTTCAGGTAAGGCTATCCGTACTAAGGAACTGTCGCAAGTGTGAAATGTAAACACCTAGTTGTCGGATAACACGAATACTTCGATTCAACAGATACAGTTTCCAGTTTATTATCAAACTAAGATCTGCGTCTGCCTATGTTTGCGCTATTTCTGATTTTATGTGAATAGAAAATAATGATAGACTTTAAATAATATCTGGCTGCTCCCAAAGACAATTTGTCATTTGATAGAGAAGAGAATGGAATATTTGTAACAATTGTGAGTTTTTTAATTTACATACCGATTCCGTCAAAACGATGTCAGAGCTTCCGATACTTCCAATTATCTTTCTATTTTATTTGCTTCTTAAATATGAGGTATTTAAAACGTTCTAGACTAATATTTTAATGAGATTTGTATAATTACAGTTGAAACTCAATTATTAAGGCTAGAAATTATCAGAACGCGACAAGTAAAATGCATTTTGCGAATCTAAGAAAGATCTCAGATTCATTTAAAAGTCGTTCGTACTAATCTGAACAGCGATGACGGCTAATACCTCGCGTTTCCGTAGCTGCCTGAGTAGAAGGATCGGTAGGTCACTTAAAAAAAGGGGGGGGGGGAACAGAAAAGGGGAGAAAAAAAAGATCGTTCTATTCCTGGACAAATCGAAAGTAGGACTACCGACGTTTTTGCGGATTGGGGGACGCGATGAGCACAAATCATTATTAACGACTGCTACGGCGCGACAGCCGTTGTACGTTTCGTGAAATATCGCAAGCGGCGGAGCTTTATTAAGCTGCTTTGATCTAACCTGCGGTCTGCGCTCGTCACGATTCGCGCGAATCACAATATTATACTTCTATAGCGTATACCGTGTTATTATATTCCGGTAGCCACGTTTTACTGTTGCACATTTTGCTACGCGTCGATAAACTTATTATATCCGATAAAATGTAATAAGCGGCATTGCGTAATTAACGAGAGCGTAAAATTCAAACCCGTTTAAATGCTAATTTTAGGTCCTAAATTATCCGTCATGCCTCAGTAAACAGATGCTATTGCGTCTAAATCGATGCACCGCTCTCCCATGTGCTTCACGTAAATCATTCGGTAGCGTCGCGTGATAAAATTCCAACGATCGTCGTGTCCTCAAAAACGAATTCTCGGACGATTTATTCGATTTGTTAAATTTATTGTTCGGAAAGAATTGATAATTACTACGCGCATCAGCATAATCAGCAAAGGATTATGGCTCGGAAAAATCATATGTAAAGGAAAAAAATACTCGGTATTTCTAATCGAGTAACAATTAACGTGTTCATCCCCGTCTGCACAATCGTCTAAAATTCATGACGTCTGCTTCGTTCTTTTTTTTTTCTTTTTAACACGACGTGACCGCAAGTCGCGACGTTATCATCTTTCGATGACCACAATCATTGGAATCCTCATCTACCTATTTACCCTATATCATACCGGGACATAAAGAAGCGTCTATTCACGCACAAAACGGGGAAGAGAAAACGATATGGTGGACGGATGGAGGGTCGTTCGGGGGGGAAGAGACGCGAGAGAACTCCGAATTTCACGGAATCGCCGCGACCGCCTCGCAGTCTCGCGCGGCAGCGGGAATAATTCAAGGTGGAAGGCCGCATCGATTTCGTGGATAGGCGTCCCATCCGTGGCGAGAGATGCTGAGGCCGCCGGCTCGGTTTATAATAAGGCGCTATAACACGCCGAGGCATATATATATCTCTCTCTCTTTCTCTCTTTCTCTCGCGCTCGCGCGCGCGCGCGCGCGCGCGCAGGTGTAAGGAGGTGTCCGGCACCTTAAGGCTTCCAGTAGGGTCGAACGGAGCGGCATATTTCATCCATTGTCGCCCCTCAACTCCGGCGGCGGCACTTTTCAACTTTTTATAGAGATTTTTATACCGCTATATCTATACCGTCTCTCTACGCGCGGTTGCGTGCGGGAGAGAGAAAGAGAGAGAAAGAGAGAATCTCCCCGCACGAAGCCGCGGGAGGAAGCGAGAGGAGCGGAGCGCAGAGCGCGGAATGAGGGGGAGGGTTCGCCCCATCGTGCCTGAATATGAATATAATAATGAGAACGGGTTTCGTCGTCGTTCCGCTTCTCCGCTTCTCGTCCTTCGGCCTCGGCTCACGGGACTTCTTCTCTCGCGGCGCGACGAGACTCGCTCCTCTCCGCTTTCTCCTCCCCGTCCTCCCCCCGTGGCTTTTGCCTCCCGGTTCCCGCCGCAACCCTCGCCCTCGCCCTCGCGCGAGATGATCCTGCGGATGCGCGTATACGTACGCTCGACGTTATACGGTGACAACAACGAAACCGGACCGCGTGTCATTGCGCCTGCTAAATTACCGCCACCTCGCCACGTCCCTCTGACTCGCGCGAATCGATCCGCCGCCGGTTATTGAACGCCCGTGGTGCGGACGCCGCACCTGCTAACGCATCCTCGAGCTGCCCGCCGTGCGAACTGTCTCGTAACCGCAGCGTCAGTGTAAGAGTCGGATGCAACAGCAGCGAGATCTGTCTTCGCTCCGCGGACGGGTTGCCGACGCTTGGCGATTTCCCTCCTCGCTTTCTTTTTCGTTGCTAGTATCGCGCATACGGATGCCGACCGCGCAGTGACCGCGCTCGTTTCTCTTCAATGCCTTAATCTTGTTTGTTAGATAAAAAGACAGTAAAAGAGGATTTGAAATGTAAACAAATTTTGCCTCGAATGAAAATCGCTGCGTCCAGCTGTATCGAGCTGCATCGAGATTGTGCGATGTCTGTGACGCTATTTGTACCGCATTTTCATCAGGCAATACGAAAAGAATCTCCTCTCTAAATTACGATCAATGAAAAATCAGGGAAATCGGTGAAGACACACTGAATTTCAGTGGCATACTTATAACTTGTCATCAATCACAAATACACTAATTTTTCAGTGATTATACATTAATTCTGATGACAAAAAAGATGATAAAAATCAGTGAATATTCACACTGATAACACACAGATTTGCAGTGGTATGTTTATAACTGTAATAATTAGTTAGTATCCATTGACTTTTGTGTTACTCCAAAAGTAGTGTATAGTCACTGAAAATTAGGTGTATTTATTTCATTGATTGACAACTTATAAGCACACCATTGAAATCAGTATATTTTCATTGATTTTTCATTGATTGTAATTTAGAGAGTGAGTTGCAAGAAAAAGATAATTCTGATAAAAATTTGATACTATGCGTGACGAGTTAATGATACTTTCATTCTTCTACAATTAATAAACAAAATCATAACACTAAAAATAATTTTACAAAACTTGAACGATTTAAATTTAAAACAATTATGGACAATTTTTTTTTTCAGTTATGTCGTAGCAAATAAGCGATGTACAGTACAGATAACTGTTTATTCAACGAATATCAATCTTTCGTAAGATGAAAGAAACATGTGTTTCGCAGTGGACGTGCGAAAGGTGCACGGATTAGAAGCGATTAGATACAGTCAGCTAAAACAAAAAGTGCATCTAGATTGTGTTTCGAAGTCCTTGAAAGTCGGATGTCGCGTTTGATGCTGGAATAGCTAATTAGACGCAGCTGTTTATCTGCATAGTGATACATCTGTATCCCGATGCACAGTTGTAAGATTAACATTTTATTTGTCACGTACGATAAGATTGTCAGATTATACATACTGATTAGCTATCGGACGAGAAAATTTTCAAGTACTAGGGGGGAAAAAAACTTCTCTCGAAGAGTCTCTTTCTCTCTAGAAATTCTTCGGCAGATAGACAATCGATACGTCCGGCAAACTCGTAGCGCGACGAATGAAATATTAGTTCAGAGGGATTAGCCTTGGTGCAATTGGATTTTCTTGCGAGCGCAGGATTCTGTGTCGCATCCTACGTGTGTACTCATCCACTGCAACTCGATATAATGCTAGAAATGAAAAATACTTCGCTTTTCAAGTCTATCGCGAAGTTTATCCTGCTGTTTTCTTTTGTTCGCAACAGCGGACGTTGCGTCAATTATACTTAATATTGTGCGTGTGAGCAAAAGGCGAAGTGGCTATTGAAGAAAATAATCATTCATTCCTTTCTAAACTAGTTTGAATTTTACTCGTTCGATTACTTCCATGTTTAATTAACGTACTTTCTTTAAACCGCAAAGATTTCACAGTTTTATCTGAGCCTCGATCCCATTTATCTGTAACGTGTTAATAACATGTTATTAACATGTTATTAAGTCCAGAACATTCTGTTATCATCGTTTCTAATCTGCGATGTACATAACTGAAAAAAGGTTATGGACATTTACACTACATTTTTTATACATTGTCAATATAATCCTGATTGAAAAAGTAACGCCGAAATCACTGTTTTGTACAAGTTTGTATTATAGTGTAGTTGTCGCATTTTGAAAAACTACGGACTTGCCATAAATGCGAAATAATGAATCGTCTCATTAAGTTTCGTACGCGCGACATTTTCGATAGAACGGAGAACCAGTTCGGAGAGTTCTCCTTTTTATCCGCGCTTTCTCAGGAGAAGCAGCGGCTTCTCAGGAGCTCCCCATCAATTAATTACCCGATTAATCAACGTCGAAGGCGACGTCGCATGCGTATACGGAGGCATTCGCAGCTTCCCACAATCGGCGGACGTTTGCAAAAGCACAGAGACTTCCGAGAGAGAGAGAGAGAGAGAGAGAGGGGGGGGGGAAAGAAGTGTATCCTCTCCTCCTCTGCATCTTATTTCTCACTCTTTCTCCCTCTCTTTCCTTGTATAAATTGTGAACCGCAAATAATAATAGCAAGCGAAAAAGGGAAAAGATATGTCCTCTTTTCTACGAAGATAACAAGGCGTCGGCGAAATTGGTCAGAAAGAGAGAGATGTGGTGGGAAAATAAAGAAGCCGGGGAGAGATGAGAGTACGGAGCGAGAGCGAGAAGAGGGAAGGAGCAAGGAATGTCGTACACAAAGGTGTTGAGGCTGGATAGCAGCGAGAGAGCAAGAGAGCCGAAGTAAAAGCCGCTGGAAAAAAGGTGCGTGCGGGAGAGAACGAGCGCGAGTCTCTCCGATAGGAGCGAGAGAAAGAGAGAGAGAAAGAGCGGGGTAAGGGTCGGAGAAGCTCGCTTCATCGGCGGAGAGATGCGTGTGTACGGTTATCGATATATTACGGGGGGGAGGGAAGAACAGGGAGCACAGGGGGGGGGGGAGGACAGGGGCGCGTCGGTGTGCGTGCAAAAGGGTGAAAAGGAGGGACATATTTTATATTTATGGGTATTTGCCGCTACTGTGCTCTCGCGCCGGCGGCTTGCGGCAGAGAGCTAACCGACCTCCCTCTTTTCCCTCCTCTCGTTCCCTCCTCCTCGCCTCTTCTTCCTCTCACTCCTTCGTCGGACCATACTGCTCCGTCCCGTTCCTACCGACGTCTTCTCTCGGGTATCTCTCCGTTCCCGTCGCGGAGTCTTCAGCGCGGGATGCGCAAGCCGGCGGCTGGACCATGTGTCATCTCCGGTGCCATCCCATATTCCGTTCCTACCATGATATGCTCAAGGCTCGTTCCACGCTCACGTTGGATATCCTTTATAGGTGTGCGCGTTTGTCCCACATCTATATATAGACGCGGGGTGTCGTGTACGGGGTACAGCCAGCATCATAAGGATGGCTCCCTGAGGAAGAGCGTTGGCTTTGGCCGTGGCACTTCGCGCTCGACGTCGAAAGCATTTTCGCATAGCATTTCGATTGAAAAATCCTCCGAGTTAGATGCGATACAGCTCTCTCACCCGGGATAGAAATCGTGGGCGTTGAATCGTTTGGAACGATTGAAAGAAACCGGACCGATGACGGTGTAATACCGCTTGATTTCTGACCGCGAGAGACTTTACGTAGACCTTCGGACTTCCCTCGCGATCTAATCCCTTCCTTACGACGCTAATATAAACATGTCGCGATAAACGCATGGGAGGATGAGTTCACTTTGAATTATTCCCAAGCCGATCAATTTTCTACTTGTTATGATAGATGTAAATTTAGAGACGCGCGTGGGAGATTCGAAATGAGTAAAATTAATAGAGTCCTACGAGACGCAACTTGGCGCGCGGAGTCCGTCAACTCATTGTTAATCCGGCGCAATAAATATACAAGATTAATTAGGTGCAAATTGCTATTACTTAAAGATCTATTCGCGGTACGCTAATTTCGTGTATTACGCGTGTTTATTTTCGGCATACCGAAGCCAATCAGCCTGGGAACGATTATGTAATCGCATTACTATGTAAGCCGAGAAACAGCACGGACCAGAGAACTAGTCGGACATGCTAATCAGTATACTGGGCAAGGTTAATTCCAGCAGTTACTTTCATGTTTACCGTTGCCATATTGACAACTTCTGCAACAAGCAACTCATAAGTTTGACTGTGACGTAAAAAGTACGCGGCATCAAGAGTCAACGTTTGATCCGACTAGCATTTTTCTTTTTATTAAGCTCTATTTATTAAGTTCCAGTATCGTATCTTAGAGATTAGAAACGAATCAAAGACTAATACTTTATTCGTCCCTATTCGTATACGTATATACGTTTGGCGTTAAACCAATACCAAGTTTTGTTAACGTAATACCAAGATCACGTTGTGTCAAGGACAGTGAAACATATGATCGCGCAAGGAACGCCAATGCGCCTGTAAATGTAGGGTAAACGCGATAATTTGCTGAAGAAGACAGACGACATATATGTTGCGTTAACAGGTACGGGTATACAATATAGTCTTCGACGAAGATCCTCGTGGTGGACGCAATTTCCTACGAAGACTGTACGTTTGTCGGAGTCATCGCCGGCAGCGGCATCTCCGTCCTTCCCCCCTCCTCCCCCGTCTTCCCCCGCCTTCCTTTCTATTTCGATTGCTCTTCTTCCCCGCGCTCCTTCGGACTTTTACCTTTTGCATACGTTTGCCGAAGAATTTACGAGCGTAGTTTGTGACCCGAGCCACCGGGTGCCTCATCCCTTAATTAAGGATTGTGCCACCGATGTGCCGTCCCTTACGTGGATACGTCTCTTCTTCACGCCGCGATGGTGCTGGCAACCTTGACCTCCCTTCGACCCGCGTGCGACGAAACGTAGGCTGGAGAACGGATCGGAGAACAGTCTACTCCAACCTTTACTCGACAATAGAGGGATAGTTGCTTATGATTATTTGTCTAGGTGATCACGTGGATGTTCGCTTGTAAAATCGTGGCTGAAGGTTTCGAAATAGTTTATTGGCGACTTTATATTAGTAAGTTAAATACAACGTCGGCAGTTTAAACTTGGAAACTTGGTTCTAAAAGTTAATAACATGTGATTTGTTTAAATTGTAAAATTTAACTCTCACGTGATATTAAACTATTGTTATGCAAAGAGGTAGAAAGAGGAAAAAAAAAGAGAAACGTCTTTGCATATAGCTTCCTAAATAAAATAACCATATACGCGCGGAATGTAAATTGGACGGATTATAGCATGATTAGGATGCATCTCTTCTGATTCCTGATGCTCCACGGAGCGCGCGGCGCGTACCTCCGTCAACGGGTCCCGTGATTCGAATCATCGAATTATATCAGCATGCGAATCGCTTACCCATCGCCCACGCACCAGTCAGCCAGTCAGTACTCGCTCGAGATCGGATCGAGCGAGAAGGAAGATCGTGTCGAGCACACCGAGCGTGGATCCTTAATGCGGAGCGACTACGGGCGACGAACCGTGAGCGCCCCGTCTAATGCCTTCTAAAAGCATCCTCCGACGCGAGGGCACGCGGGGGCGAGGTAAGGGTGGTTCGGACGAGAGAAAATACGAGAAGCATTAGCGCGCGCGGCTTCGGGGGGACGGGGGGGGGGAGCGAAGTGAAAGCGGAATTCGAAGAAACGAGAGGTAGAAGGAGGGAGGAAATAGCGTGCGGAAGCATTGTAAAGTAATTTGCCGAGGCGTGTCCAGGGAGAATCGAGAAGTCCTCATCTCCCTCGTCCCCTCTCGCACTCACGGCACGATCTCGGTAGGAGAGGAGAGGAGAGGAGAGGAGAGGAAACGCGGCACGACGCGCCCCGACCATTACCGCGCGACGCCGCCGCCACCCATGGCTGTCGGACGGACGGATGAATGGATGGGCGGATATGCCGCGTAGTGATGGTTTACCGAAGGGGTGGCTTTATTACGCTCGTCGGTTTTCGGCTCGCCCGGGCGTGAAACGTTCAAAGATCGCACCCGCGGTGACGATTTTGAGGAGGGTTGGCTGCGGCACGAAAGAGGCGCGGTGAAAAATTGCGGCGTGTGCCCGGATGGCTTGTGGTGATGTTCCGTACACCGCGGAGAATCGTTTTGTATATGTCAACATATTCTAAATTTAACTTGGACTGCTATATTAGACAAAACGAGATATTTGAATTAAATATTTATATGGCCGCTTTTTATCAGCGTGTCGGTAAATTTTTTTTTAAGTTTCCATTCGCGTTTTTGAAGATCCCTGGTTTATACTTTCTTTGTCTACATTCTCTTAGTTTGCGTTAAATTATTAATAACATATATTATGTTATATACTCTTTTCGCTTGACTATCTCTACATAAAATCAGTGGCTTGCAATAAAAAACTATGAATATTAAATTAAAAAGAATGCAAGACATAACACGCAATTAAAAATGTATTCTAAGTCTTTTCGATTATTTAGTTTATAATATTGATTATAGAATTATTGCTACAGTTATATAAAGCGATTCTACTTATGGAAAATTGTGTACCCTTTTTCCTTCGAGTTCGGACAAAGCAAAGTTCGAGCGCAAAAATTTCATGTATTTCAAAGATCTTATCTTCGACAAGATGTCCGAAATTTATCCTCGGTTTGCCCTCTTTTGGAGGGTGTATGCTTGCAACACGCCCTATCTCGTCAGTTCGTCCTTTCTGCTACCGCTACTATTTTCGCTGAAAGTACCTATGAACCTATGAAAGCGCTCGTCGAACCGTTAAGTGATGCAAGGTACAAAAAGGTTCATTCAGGAAACGAGAGCTAGAACAGCATGCTCTTCAAAAGGGCGGGAGAACTCGGACGAGACATGTTAAGTAGCCGCCTCGCACCGCAGGCGTCGGTCGTCAAGGGTCGTGAGGCTGCCAAAGATTGGATCGCCCTTGGAGAGTTTACATCGTTTTCCCGCTAAAGGAACCGCAAAAATGTCAATAATCTCAGCTGGGTTCCAACGACTGCTCCATCCGACAAAATGTCTTTTTTCCCTGAACGCTACCTAAATTTCCGGTTGTGCTATAAACGTGGAAAATTGCTAACAAAAAGAAAATTAATGTTCGCTACCATGACATTGTAAAGATCTTATTTACGTTTAATTATTTTGTCATTAAAATAATTTTCATGGACGTCCAACTTCACACGTGGCTGATATATTATGTAACGATTTCAGTTTGCCTATGATGGGCGTATAAATAATAATGTGCAACGTATTGCGTATCCTTTTTAAAAGTAAAGATTTCATGTCTGTGATAGCTGGTTTTCCAACGCACGACCGTAGCAAACGTATTAAAAAATTAGTTAAAATTTTCTCTCCCTTTCTTTCTGAATTTTATAAGTAAAGATATTTAAAAAATAATTTCTAATAATTTGTTTTACACACACACACATACACACATTCTCACGTCCACTGATAGTCTATTATTGAACATTAGCTAATAAAAAAAACATTTATATTCAAAGCATCAACTATTAATACTGAAAAGCGGATGCAGATTTATATTTTATATCGCAGCAAATGTTTTTACACATTATTTATCACTAAATGTTCTTCATTAGCTCCGACCAGTTTTCGACGTGACAAGGAAATATGTTAAGAATCATGCAAATCGACGAACACTTCATGGCCAATCGCAAATCGCGAGCCGATTCGTTGCTGTTGCTGACAACGACGACGACGACGACGACGACGACGATAACAGCGTCGCGGTTGTTCAGATGGAAACCGGTTTGATTTCGAGCTCGCCATAAGACGCGTGTAAGACGCCTGGTCAATTATTCCACTGTAAATCTGAGCGGCAACGAACCCCGTCGCTAAAGCGATCCTGTGGATTCAGGAGTCGGCGTGAGGAATCGTTCTAGTTGATTTAGCGAGAGCCACCGATAATTGAATATCAGGATAAGAGCTAGCTAACAATGCTATTACATTGTACATGGACGCGTTTATTCTGGCAATGTACGTAACATTGTTTCCAATGTACGACATATGTTCACCAGACTGGTCGCCAGCGAGCGCCATCATTTGCGTTCTTGTAACTCGGTCGTATGGCTTTCAACCGAAAAACGCTTGGTCGGAAAGCACGAATCGAATTCCTTTTAATTCGCCTGTAACGTGCTTGGCGCCTTCGTTTGAAACTTTGCAGAAATACCCATGTCCTCTGACACACGACAGCCTACATCATTGCCTATTCAAAAGGGATTGTTACCTGCCAAATCCCAGGTACCGTTACTTCGTTACCGTTATAGCTTTTTTGAGAGAAAGATTTCTATGCATTTAATGAGAAAGTGCAAACACGCGTAAGAAAAAGTTTAACAATGTAAAGAAATTAAAAATAAATCTATAATATATGTAGAGATGAATGCTTTTAAACGATTTCTTTAAGAATTGTCCGTAATATTTTTTTTATATTACATATTTAGGTGATTAATTTTTGTTTTGCTTATTTATACACGATTAATATAACCACAAGTATACACTAGAAAAAAAAATCATTTCAATACTGGCATACTACTTTGTTTTTGCATAGCATTTCTTAAACAAAAGTTAAAAATAAAACTTTGAAAACATAAATGTAAACTAAAAATGTCTTAATTTTATCAGATAGAACATATCGCTTTGTGATTTTATTTTTTGTCTATAAGTTGTCTGTGAGTCCTAATTATCTTAATTATTTATACGTTGTTGTAACGTTAATGTAAGTAAATATATTATAATAAATTATAATTTAAAAGAAAAATTATTAGATATTTAATAAGTCAATTATGAATTAAAAAAATTTTTTAATGTTTATGTATAAGTGCCAGCTATGAATCAGTATGATTAAATGTTTCTTTTTAAATATAGATTTGCATATAAATTGTGTATTTAGTGTACAAAATACAATTTACTAAAAATATCACAATTCCAACAAGTTATTAAAGAAGTATTTAGAAAACTTGTTAGAGATGGCATCATGGAATAACTTTCTACTTTTTCCCTAAATTCAGCAATGGTTAAGAATTTAGAGCGACTTTATATTACAATAATTACAAAAAAAATTAAAAATTGAAAAAATTCTGCAATTTTATTAACATACATATGTCTGAAAAACATTTAATTTTGCAAATTTAATTTAATCTGTAATTAGGACCTCGACCCATATTGAGATCATCATTTATTTTTAATAATACATTAAAAAACGTTGAAGATAGAGAAATATATCTAATATTTACATTCTTATAATATATGAATCGACAAATTAGTATGCCTTGAATAAAATAATTTTGACAATTCACATTTGTATTTATCGTATTACTGAAACATTTTATTGCTTTTATTTATATTTACTGAATCAAATCAACAGGAGAGACATCAATCTTCATCTTTCTAGATTGATATAGAGATTTCGCTAGAGTGGACCTCACTTAGAGCTAGTCACGCTAACGCCTATGAATGAAATTCGAATCTACGAGCGAATCCACTGAATGATCCAAGATAAGTGACTTAGATTCTCCCGCATCTCGATAACGCCTTTTAACGAAATCCCTTAGCGCGACTTAGCTGAATCACCTGATCGTGAAGGGCACTATGACACCTCGAGCAGGAAATATAAATTAATTCGGAGCGTTTTAAGGGGCGAAAGTCGTGACGTAGTAGAGGGTGGGCATCCATTCAGGGCTCCATTCATTCGTTCTAGCAGGACTATAAATCGTACGTTCTCAGATTCATTGTCCAGTTCGACGATCCCTTCGTGAGAACCGGACGTATGGGCACTTTTCTCGCGTATCTATATAATCCTTCGCGCACTTGCTACGGCGATAAAATATAACGCATTCGACTACAAAGTATAATAATAATAATAATAATACGGACCACACGCTTATTTATAGTCTGAAGCGAATAACGTAAGTTAATATTAATATTTCTAAACGATAACATCTGTACAAAATATTTTTTAAAGTTTACAAATTTTACAAATACATTTGAAGTTTTAGATAAAGAAAGAGTTTAGCTGTGCATTAAAATATTTAGTTGTTCTTCAACGTAATTAAATTTCTTTAACATTTCTTATTGCGTCTGTCTACGCGTTAGCCTCGATTTTCATAAAAAGATCGATCCAAAGGTAAAAAAAAAAACAGGTGAAAAACAAATTGCATAAGCTACAGAAATTTTACAAATACATTTGAAGTTTTAGATAAAGAAAGAGTTTAGCTGTGCATTAAAATATTTAGTTGTTCTTCAACGTAATTAAATTTCTTTAACATTTCTTATTGCGTCTGTCTACGCGTTAGCCTCGATTTTCATAAAAAGATCGATCCAAAGGTAAAAAAAAAAAAACAGGTGAAAAACAAATTGCATAAGCTACAGAATTATTATCGCGTCAAGGGAATCTCTTTCCCGCCTCGATTCGCAGATAAAATCTCAGCATACTATTGCCGATTCGAGTGGAGATCTTAGTCATCTCTGTACCAATAAACGAGTCGTTTGTCGGTAATTAACTACGTCGGGAGATAGAGAAATCCCTGGAGAGGCAGTCATGGGGAACATCCGTGAAGTCTCTAGTCTATCCGCAGTCTGTTAGAATGGTAAGCCGTTTCCTGTCGATATTCGCTGTTCTTCTCGCACGTTATAATGCACACGTGGCGCAATACGCGTCACAGAGAAAAGGGCGGTTTAATCCCATTGGGAGTGCTAATCTTTGCGCGCAGGACGTTCCCCTCCCACTCTTCCAAAACCTCATAAACCCTACGACGTACAGCAACAATAGCGCGTATCGCGCCACCGACCGTGAAAATAGGCCGAACGATATGTCAGCCCTCGGGCTCGCCCTATCGCCATTTTTCATAGCCACTAATTTGTCGCCATCAAACGAATTTCTATAAGTGATTTCTATGGCATAATCATATCTTTCACTTTCATCAATAGAAATTATATCCAAGACATCGGCAACAAACAAATAATGTAAAATCTATTTTACTATGTCGCTATGCATTATAATATTATATAAAATAACACAAAACTAATATTTTTGGGGGAATGTAGACTTTACTCGATCAATAAAACACAGCATTTTAGTGATAAATATTAGATAAATTATCTCATGGTTTTTCTGGAGATAAAGAATAGTCAGCCTTTAATCTTGTCCTTAAACTATCTTTTAAAATATAACTCATGTTTGATCTTGTCTAGCTTTCCATTTTAAAGAAACTCGGAGAAAAATTAGACACAAGATAAATTAGACTGTAATCTAAAAATGTAGAGAGCCATTTACTATTTAAAATTTTTTAAATAACTTTTGATAATTTTTTATCTTACAAAAGTGGCTCTACAAAGAATGATTACAGGATATTGTTACTGTGATATGAAACGCTTGGAAAAATTGAGGAGATTATATTATAGGCCTATTCTTTGTCGCTACGCTGTTGCAATAAGTTAGAATAAGACAAATATATTTTTTCTCATTCTAACTTATTGCATCAGTGTACTGTAGCTACCTAGAATAAACCTTTAAAATTTCGATTGAGACGACCGTAGTGTCAAAGGTGACATCAAATACTGTGCTTGCGCGACGTGACAGACGGGAAAGTGCAACCTGTTGTAGGAAGACTCAGTCAGCACTCGAAACCGCCTTGTGCACGATCGATTTCGTATCTGTTGCACGCTGTTGTATCTTCATTCCCATTTTGAACCAAAAGAAAGGAAGAAAAAAAATAGAACGGTTCCCGTCGGCGGATCGAGAAGCAGTTCAAAAGGAATCGTCCGCCCGCCTTGAATATTCGAGCATGTCCGCGTGCTTGTCCCGGTCAGCTTTCGAGAAATGAGGCGACCGGACAGGACAGGTTGACGCGTGAGATGGAATCTGCGCCTTACAAGGGACGCCCGCAGAATGGTATTCTACGTGTCGCCGATGTCAAACGGTTAAAAGGCCCCGAGACACGCCCGACCTGTGTATCGCAACGTCTATAGCGTCCTACGTCCGGCGTCATCCAAATTTCTCTGAGGACTTTGTACGCGAGAGAATCGCTCCCTCCTCCTTCCCTCTGACGCACTTGTGACTGTTATCATGACTTCTTTTGCAATTGCTACCTCTTTCTGTTAACTTGTCGACTATGGAAGAAATATTTTTCATATTCTTTTTTTAGTTTTAAAAGACGATGGGCGTTTAAGCCTTACTGAACGTACTGATGTCCGACGCTACCGAGCCTGTAATTGAAGATCTACAGAAATATCGAATCTATCCATTGAATATTAAGTTTGTTAAAGGCAAGTTATTTTTCTGTCAGGATCTATATACCTGAATCTCCTTCCCTTTGATTCCTCTGACAAGTGAATTCTGGACACAATTGTGTCAAGCTATGATGTAAAAAGAAAGGTGATTCATTCCCAAGAATGCGCAGTAGCAACCGATCACACATTTGGGTCAAAATACTAAAAAACAAAATGATATACATATACATATATATAGACGGATACATATTAACATATAAAATTATTTCTGTATTTAATTCTTAGATGCATTTTTATTAAATGTGATTGGTTGCTTTATTCCCCACTGTTGCATACGCAATGATTCACTTGGTCTTATTACATCATGTGTCAAGCTACAATAATGTCTATTGTCTTGAAATCTCCACGTCATCTTTCATCAATTTTTATCTTAGTGTTTTCGTGTTTTATTTATCCTTCCTTTAGATCTGAGTTATGTAACACATTTAAGACTTGATAAGATATAAAAGAAAAATTTCTTTGATATTTAGAGTTTTCCTGTATTCTTCTAGAAAAAGTTGTAAATATAAATAAAAAATGACATAATCTTCAAAATATAACACATTATTTTTATATTAAAAGGATAATGATTAATGATTATTTACTATTTTTATTTACTTCTTAGAGAATTTTTATTTATGTATTGACTATAAAAAGATTAATTAAAGAGAAAGAAGAGAAAATAATACTTTTCAATTTTAAATATTATACCATTAAAAGTTTCTTCATAAAAATAATTGTACGTGAGAATTTTTCTTCCATAGTTAAAATTAATTAATAATTAATGTTAAATAGATAACTTAGATATAATAATCTTTGAAACAAAACTGTTAAAAATGGCAATATCTTAAACACAGCACGATCTTTTTGAAAAGATCTTGTTATGTTTAAGATATCGTCAAATCATTATCCAAGGATCTCCTGAGAATTTTGCTATTTCTGTTTCATTAATTTGTGCACAAAGTTTGTGCTATATCTCCACTATTCAATATGTCAATAGCCTAACTCCTCTTTTTCTTTTCCTGCATTTTATAATGTACTGGGATTTTAAATCCCCGAAGGTTCCAAATATAATAGACAGAGGATCTGCAAAGTGAATCGGACGATTCTGCGAAAAATATTGTCACATATTCTTTTATGGAAATTGGATATCTGTCAAAAAATGTCTTAAAAAAAAAAAATTAATTATTGTATATTCCATCGACGTCCCAATGGGAAGTTTTGAAAATCTTCTGATCCTATCACATGCTTTGAAAGCCATGTAACAACAGTCGACAGGTCAAGTAATAAATTTTTCGAAATTTCCTAGAATACTTTAATATTTTGTGCAATATAAAAAATTACAAGTGGATTTATATGTCATATTTGTAAATAAAATATTTGTATAAATAAACACAAATATTATTATATAAATATTGACAAAAACGGACTTATTTCTTGATCTGGATGTGTTGCCAAAGTCAAGATAATTAGAGCTGGATCTATTAGACTGCAGCACTTTACATTTGGATATCTGTGTCCGTTTAATTAATATTTTAATCTTAATGTAATAGCTATTACGTTAGTTACTATAAATAAGAGACACCTCAACCATTCTCTAACGACTGTAGATTTAAAATTACATACAAACTTTTCGGGGGAGAAATATTTCTCTTTCGAAATGCATTTCTGAAGAAACTCGTAGTATAATATAGAAAGGAAGAAAACGAGGGTGAAAGGGGGGAAGGGAGGACCCATGACGGGGCCCGCGTCATCTTTAAACAGACCGCGTTTACTCGTCGATCATCGGGAGCCTGGGTAAACAGCGTTTACAGGGCCCGCACAAACGAAACGCCAAATTGTAACAAACTGATCTATAACTAAATTACACGCTGTACCCGTCCCGTTTCGTCGCCCTCCGCGCGCAGCTATATAAACACGTCAGCACGCCGCATTGTGCGCGACTCCCGAATACAGAGATCGAAGCCCGCCCATTGTTGGACGCTCGCAGCGTTGAGAACGCGATCGCGTCCCATTCTCTGGACGCGCGTCTTGCGCGCTTATATGCGTTACGGATCCTGATGGCGGAAACCACCTCGGCAAATTCGATTTCCAAGCATGAATCGCGCAGTCTCAGGAAAAAGAAACATTTCTTCGTTTTCTTTCATCGACATGTTGTATTAAATTCTTTTCTCTCAGTATGCTCATGGTACCAAAACTATAGATTATAATTGAAAATTTATGTATTCTATATTACAGAATTCACTTCCCAAATGTCATATTGACATTTTTGTCTGATTTCTGTAAAAAATAAAAAGTTTTCTCTGCCAATTTTTCAAGTTTTATCTGTAAATTACAAATTTTCTTGAGAATTCTCAGAATCTTGTTTATCTTCATTTGTTACATTTATTGCATACAAAAATACATTTGTAAAATGTCAAAAACAAAACCTATAGAATGCAAACACTTGTGTTAAAAATTAAATTCGTCGACCACGAAGATGATGATATTCTGTCATACATGCGATGAATGATAATTGTGGGGATGGGGGATAAAGATTCCTTTGAGATCTGATTTCTGTTCTCAAAGTATGGGACACCACCGTACTTACGCGACACTACCGTAGGATTAAACGGAAACCCGTTAATCGATACGTAATCTCAGTTTTAGCTCCCGGCAATGACCCGAAGCATGTGTCTGACACTTTGCGAATGCCAATCGATCCCTTTACCGAGGAACCAGTTACCAATGCGGAAAATCTTATTACTCGAAACATCATCTTATTGTTTCTCGAATGGTCCTCGAGCAATTACATAAATTGACATTGTCATTTTCATAGAGAGATTTCGGGAAAGCACATTCTCACGCATTTCTAATGCAGATCTGACTGCAGAGGAAAACAGCATAATAGAAATGTTATTTTCCAAACAGAATACAACAGAAATGGTATTTTCGTTTACTTCAAAATAGTTTCGTTCGATAAATCGATTTTCAATACCGATCGAATGAATGAATGGATATAAAAGAAAGTGAGCGGGCGGAAACATGCGAAAAATGACTACATAAGAATCATTCATTCACCGTAGCGATACATGCGTATTCGGTAAATAATGAGATTTACTACTTGCGCCTTTGGCCGAGTCGCTCGTTATTCGATCGCAGCATCCGGTCAAAGCCGGGAGTTTGGTAACGAGCTTTATATTGTAGAAATGTGGGCGCACAGCATACCTGGCGATCAAAGGACCGCGCTATTCGCATTCAATTCTCGATACTTAAAGAATCGTCAACGAGCCTTCAACCCTTACCGGAAGGTTACACGGTTCTTTTTCCCGGGGCGCGTTTTGACCGAACAATATTTTAGCCCGGTATTCGGAAGCAAATAAGTGTGTATATATATATATATATAGATATATATATATAACTATCGATGATAATCCGAGAGCTCAGAAAATCTTTCGCCAATTAGGCTCTCCTCTCTCAGAAGAAGAATTCGAAAAAGAGCACGAAGAACGAGATCGGTATGAAGGGACGAAAGTATGTAATACCTAAGGGAGAAAGAGCGGCGCCTCTTCTCGCCGGTGACACAGGGAGAACCCAGTTAACGCGACCTTTAACCAATTCATAGGCTCGGGTTAAGCCAGGATTTGCGGCTTACACTGATGGTGTTTACCACCACTACGGGAGATTTAGCAGTTTCTGCGGCAGACCGGCCTTGGACCGCGCCATGCCCCTCCGGGCCAGGTAGAGGTACGCGCGCTGCTCTGCGGAAGCACGACAGGCGCTTTTCCGTCGCTTGGCCAAACTGTTGGCCGCCGCTAACTGCCGCTTCATATATCATCGGGCGTACCATGTATCATCGTGCACTATCCCCAGGCTTGAAGTATTCTTGAAACAACTGAGAGAGATCGCGAAGCGAGAACGTGGCTGTTTAATAAAATTCGAAAACACAGTATTTATTTTTAGACATATTGTGTTCAGTAAAACTGTCGCGTTCAACTTTCAAGATTGAATAAGTCTGTGTAACATATATATGTGTCTTTTAGCATTACGACGTTGATGTTAGCTCTTCGGTATGTTTCGTACTGAACTTTCGTATCTTTAAGAATCCGTTTCGAACAGAAACGAAGGATCTAAGGGTTTGTGGGCGGAGTTCCACTATTTAGCCTGAAGCTTTTCTTGAGACCCTAAAATAGTCTTGCCGTGACCGCTGACATGACTACAATATCTGTCACTTTTCTCACATAATAGAGAATCGTATAGGGTTATCGCAACAACTAATGAGAGCTGTCAAACAGGCAGTATTTTAAAGTCGCACGGTTTCGATTCGTTCGAGTTATGACCGAGTGGATTAGCACGTACAGAAAGTACGCACGTTCCGTATTAGCGCGAGTGATAACGGAATACATCAACCACGGACGGCCGTCCGACGAAAGGCATCGGCGAGGTTAATTGAAGACCTGGAAGAATTATAATGGCGACGATGACGCACGGACAGATACCGATAATTCGTTATGTTACGAACATTTCGTAATGGTGCCGGACCGTATCTAATGGCCGGGATCCGTGGGTACCCGCGTGCGTTCATCCTTTCACTTCTTTCCGGCGAGATTCCTCTTCTTCTTCTTCTCTCCCGAGGCAAGGGTACGTTACTTACTTGGCCGTAAAAATATACCGCTATTCCGTGAAAGACCTACCGATTGTCCTTTATTGCCGATTGTTAGTCGCACCGTTACGCGCAAGTCATACTTCGAATGTCCACACATCGCGCACGGGGTTGGGAGATCTCGGACATTTTTTTCTTAATGCCACGATTACAACATTTTGATTAAGTACTCGTAGACGCTTCACGCGCGAGGAAGCGTGGCCTCATGCGCAACGTGAACATGCGGGTAACGTTAACCGCGGCCGGCGCGAGGGATAATGCTAAAAATCTCTGTAATTATTTAATTTATCGGCTCAAACTGACTGACTAATAAATCAATGTTACTTTAGAATTGAATAATTTACGGACTGTCAAATTAATGTGCGTCCTTTGCAATACTAAAATGTGATAAATCATAGCGTAAGTCGTGTGTTACTATCGACTTGTGGTGAGATTGGACAAATAATTGATGACACTTTGTCCTATCGTACAACGTGATACTTTATCAACTTGACGGTATGTTCGGCAAAATCGCCAGGCGCTCAAGCGAGTCATATTGTTAAAAGAGCGAAATTTCCGGCGTAAAATTTCAGATACAGCACCAAGGCGATAGAGACGCAATCTTTCGTCGACATCATTACCCAGCGTCCAATAGGGCTTTCACAAAGCATCCTCGTTGCCGTGCCCAGAGAACCTTTGTGCATTTTATATACATCCATCCATCCACGTGCAATAAGTTTCCTCGAAATTCGCGGAATTGAAAGCCCACCCCCTCCTCTCACGCTTTCTCCTCTTCCTCTCGCGGCTTTCACGGGGAGAGCTCGGTGCAACGTGGATCTCGCAGCGTGCACCGTTAATAACTATATGTACCTTCATATATGCGCTTTATACATGCACGAGCATTTATTTCACGTCGTAATGACAGTGGCACGCAACGAAGAAAAATACGACGGGCTCGTGCGCTCGCGCGCTCACAAAGAGACGAGCTCGCTGGATATCGCAGATAAATATCGCGCACGTAATTTACGATGAGCGTTTTAAAAGGGGGGAAAAATTACCTCGTTCGCAATTAATGCGAGTTTCACTTCTGCCCTAATTAAACAGTAGAGTAAAGCTACCTGTCCGAAGTTGAACTCGCTCTTCAACATGTAATAACACTTGTGTTTTACAAATATATTGTGATTATACATTAAAAGGATGTTTTACTCGCTAGAAAAGTCATATGATATGTGGATCCGGAAATACTTCTCTCCCGATAAATATACAAGTAGCTTCTGTAGGAACATTTTCTTTAAACTTGAATCAGTGAAATTTTTATTTGCAATGCTATACTTACAATTGTGATTTTTTTTAGTGACTCTTTCAGTGATTTCAAATAAGAGGGGAATACTCTCACTGACTAGAATTAGTGTATTGTTACTGAAAGACAGTGCATATCACTAATTGATGTAGTTAGTAGTATAGCATTAAAATCAGACCGCCAAAGAGTTTTTAGTAAATAATATACTGACTTGAATTAGAGTTTTCATTAAAAGAATTGCTAAAAACGATTTCTTTCGGTATATTATATTTTTAGAAAATCTAAATCCAAATATATATACAATTATAAAACACGTAGAAAATTATAAAAAATTACTTTCAACATTTTTTACGTATCTTATTGTTTCGACGATATTCGCTCTAAAAGAGAAAAAACCATGTTTTTTTCTAAAGAAATTTCACCCCCTAAACATGAAATTCTGCATGTATAACAAAATACTTTTAGATTTTTGTATTTAACAACATATTTCAAGGAAAATCAAATTGATTACGAACAGTTATGACATGTCTCTTATGAGTAAAATATGCTTTTACAGTTTGACCATTTATTTCTTAAATATTCTATATATATTATATATACTCGTAAATAGAAGATGTTAAAAAAAGGATTACAGACTCTGACAATAAATATAACAGAATTTGTTAAAATAACTTGTGAAAAAAGCTTTAAATACATAAATAAAAAATCAATATATGTCAATCTTTCGAAAAGTCTTAAATTTCTCATGAATATGTTGATAGACTTTGAAACATGTGATACTGCAGTATGCATGTTTGAAACACTGAAAGACTGAATACTAAATACTTATTGTGAAAACAACAACAAAGGTTTCCGCAAATATTGATTTCTGGACTTATGTTCGTTAAACTTTTTTTTTTTTATTATATTGAATATTAATTTGTTTACTTATGTACAATTCCTGAAAACGTTCCACTTCATTTCTTTCAAAATTTCACTTCTTTCCTCTCACCTCTTTTCTTTCATACCGAGGGATATTTTCACACCTGTAGAATAATATTTATACCATATTTTTCTCCAATCTGATTGGGTTGGCAATTTTTCGATGGCCGGTTAATTTATGCGAGCCTTTCTTCACTCGCGAACTTATCCGCAGGCGGCGGCAACGGCGACGCAAAACGCGTCGGAGAAAAATATTCCTCGCGCCGTGGAAGTTCTAAACGCACTCTCGAGGCACACGCACGTGAGGGCCGCGCCTCTATAACACGCGTGTGCTCTGCTCGCCGCATACCTGTCGGCCGCCCTGGCCAGGTAAATATGTGGCCAGGAGAACCCGCGCGGCACATATGTATCCGCACATAGCAGCCCAGTTGGGCCTCTAATGATGATCTACGGTTAGCTACCGCGCACAGCTTCTATAAACCTCCTAATTTCTCCTCTATAAATTCGTCGACGAGCGGGGGGGGGGGGAACACCCGCTTCCTTCGCACGCTCGTCCTTTCTTCTCCCGCCCGCTCTCGCGCGTCCTTCTTGATCTTTTTCTCTCCACATCCGAGCTGTCCGAGGGCCCCAACGATCAGGCCTCACACCGGCCCCCTCTTTCCCACCGGAGCCGTCATAAATGCGCGACTGTATTTAATATTTCGCGGGCCAGTGTGACGCGTATCGTTTATTATCGACCGCCGCTCCCGCGAAGACATTGGGAGCGGGAGGATGAGAAGGAGAATGATCCTACGAGAGAAAAAGAAGAGCGGGATCGCGCTCTTTAGGACGAACCCGTGGTTCCGCGCTAACCGGGGAACCAGGAGATACGTGACAAAGACGACCGTGAGACTCGCGTGTTTTTTTTTTTTTTATAACGCGCCAGCTGAGAAAACATTGTTCGAAATGTCTATCGGCGTTTTCATTTTTGCTCCCTCGTCTCTCTCGATCGTCGATCGATCGTCGAGCGGATCGCGACGGTCGTAAAACGACGCGTTCGCGAGGACGCGACTCCGAAGATTTTAACACGCGGAGGGCGGAGGAGAGGCGCGTATATACGCGGCGCTAGAATTTAACGAGCACTTACGCGAATCGTGAGTTACAACGGATGGAATGTCTCGCGTAGACGCGCGCGCGGTCGCGCTGAGTATAAAAGTGTCAGCGTTATGATTCACTCCGCGTATTCCATTCCCGCGATTGTATTCCCGTGAAATTGCCGCCCGCCAACGATGTCCGGCACATCGTACATGGCGAGCTGTCGCTGATAATTTCGATAAATAATCCGGCGTCCCTCGCCTTTACGCGTCCGCAGTGGGTACGAAGTTTCTCGTGACGAGCGATGTCGTGCTACTTCAAGCCAACGGCGAATACTACGTCGGGTGGTATAACTCGCACGACGGACTAAAACACGTTCCACGAGGGAACGGGATAATGTTCCACCGCGTCGCGACATCAACGGGGAATTTCTGTTCACAAATACCTAACTTGCAAAGTAGTTGGACCGATACCTCAGGAATTTGGAATTGGAGGTGGAGCGAACGATGGGAGAAAAAAATGCGTGCGCCCGTAAACCGGTTGCGCATTGGAATTCGAGTGAAAGTAATGAAGCCGATGAGATAAACGACGCGAAAATGATTGTGGGACGATTCGCAAAAATGCCTGCCCTCCGAGAAGATTCGCTGTTAATAAATTTTTTTTTTTTTAATTTCCTGGTCGACGTATCGCAATCATCTCACCGGCGGCGGCGTTAATCCCGATATTGCGTTCATGTTTTGCTTCACTGAAATTTCTAAGTTTGACAAATTGCCAAATAATTGTCACTCTAAGGCTAAATTTTATAAATTTCAAATGCCCGAGAATATTAATATGTATTTGATTTTGTGATTTATTGCTGAATAAAATATTAATTTGCTTACTGATTCATTATCGATGTTACAAAATAAATTATCAAAATCTAAGCGTGATGCATAAACTATAAATGATGTTAACACTAAGATAATTTTATGTTCGCTTCAAAGATCCGTTAGCGAGATGATTAATCTTCTAAGGCCCTATGCACAATGAATATTAGATATTAGGTAATTACAATTTTAGAATCAGTTTCTTCATTAAACTAAAGATAAATAATAATATTGTAGTATCTTGTACGACATATTTGTGCTTTAGATTTTACTCATATCCATTGTGCGTTACGTTTAATGTTTATTGAGGAAACTGGACTCTATAATTCTAACTCTTATTTCTAGGCCTGGTTTCGAAATATCCTTCTAGAGGAAAATTTTATTAAAAACTTATAACATCCATAACTTTTTAGCGTTTTATTAAAAATTTCTTCTGAGGGAAAGTGTCGGAACATAATAATCCCAATATCTAATATTTTTCTATTATGCGCAGGATCTTAATCAAACTTTAATTTTAAGTCTCGCACACACGATGAAAAAAATTATATATTTGGAATAAAAATTAAAATTTTGGAATCAGTTTTCTCAATGAACACTATACATACACGGAGAAAATTTTATATCAAAAATTATTATGTACGCTAGTAGTCATAGATCATAAGATATTTCAGAGAATTATAAGTAGTGTAAATACATACTATTTTATAATTTCTTCTTTAGTCTGTGCTTACTACTTACTATAATCATTTTTACTATAATCTACTATAAAATTTTTTCCGTGTAGATAAATTATGTTGTGCCTTGTATAACACATTTCATGCCTTACATCTTATTTGTATTTATTATACTTAATGTTTATTGCGTGTGTGAGGAAAGTGATAAAAAAATCCCAATTTCTTTATTTCTAACATCTAATCTATTTTTTTTTAAACTGCGCAAAGCATTCTATTCTTGACATCTAATCTATCTAGAAAAATGTACAGAGCCTCTTAGATACCAATTTGTGGCAAATTTTTGCCAATTTGTCAAGAGAGTAATAAAGAGAAAACGCTTGTCTCGATGTATTATAGTTAATTAAGAAACGACAACTTTATTGCTATTCTAATCAAGGACTTGAAAAAAAAGTTTACGGTCGGCGACATATTTCTTAACACTACTAGCACTGGAGATGATATTTATTACCTGGAAAGTAATAGTTAAAAAAAAAGTGATAATCGTCACTGGGCTCAAACTTAGCATAAGTTATGAAAATTATTACTCGTGTAATTTTCTATTCCCTCAGTATACACGACGCGCACGTTTCGCTGTGTCTGTTGTTTAGACGGCAGGATTGCGAGTCGAGATGCCGACAAAGTGCGATCCCGACGGTACAGGAGAAATCGAAGGGCGGATAGGAAAGCCCCGGAGGAGGGAAAACATCAGGGCGGAGCCTGAACACCGGGAGGAGGAATAAAACGCGCAAACTCGCAACGAGCTCCTCTCTTTCTCCCTCGCTGTCGTCCTTCTTCCTCTTGTCTTTCCTCCCCTTCCCTTTCCGCCGCCTGCCCCTTCGAACGAGTCACCCCATCCGGTTTTCCTCTTTTCACTTTTATATGGATTTTTTTAGCCGCGCGCGGCCCTTCTTCCTCTCATTCGTCGAGAGCCTTGCGCAAACTTGCTGCACGAGCCCTCCTCATTTCTTCTCGCTCTCTCACCCTTCGTCTCCTTTTTCTCTTTTTATTTTTCCTTGCCCTCATGAGTGTTTTTTCTTCCCTACAATTCAGCGGTTTTAATGTCTCGTCTATTTCTACTCCGTTAAAAGTGGTCATCATCAAGTTCTTCAGTTGCTCCGCTTTTCTTGAATTGTTCCTTGTTGTTGTATCGTGACTCTCTTCAAATTCGCTTTTCAACTCATAATCTGTCATCGGTTTTCGAAAGACATTATTTCCATATTAAAAAGTAGGCGCGTCAATATCAAACGTATCTTATTGTTAGTGTCAATAATGGGTTCGATAGTGAAAATCAAATAGAAAAAAAAGAAAGTAATTGCTATACACGGAGAGAAATTTCTCTTAAAAATTACCCTGAACATCGTGGTAATTGTGAGACAATGTAAACCTCTCTTTCTCACTTTTATTTACACAACTGCTGTTTCTTTTTTTGCGACAATTACCTTTCGCATCTTTCTACATGATCTCCAGATCGTTTTACAGTCTATCTTTTCTATGTTTATAATTCTTATTTTTTCATAATCGTAAAACTATATTCATATTTTATTATAAGCTCTGTCGAACGTCGGGTAAGATTATTGGCATTATTGAAGAATTATTAAAAATATATTAGATGAAATACTGAATTAAATTGAACAAATCTTTTAATATTTTGTAATTTCATAAAAGAGATAAATCAATTCCAAGTCAAAAAACATTGTTATGATATGTGCATTATACATTTTATTAAAAAAAATTTTGGCTTATCTGTCAATCTAATCTTTGCTCCTCCATGTGCAATATAGTTTATGTACTCACACACATTATATATTTACTGTATTGTTCAGATTGAATGGCCACAACATACATATATGCATAAGGTTGCACTGAGATATTCAACAAATAACCCGGGGGCAGCAGCGGAAGCGAAGACGCTTTAATAATGGCGACTTACGGTGTGCAAATCGAAGCTCGCGCGACTTTCCGCGATCGTTTTGCTGCCCGTTCCGCCTTGACTTCCCTCGAACCGGTTATCGCCCGTAGGAAGTTTCTTTGTTGGCTCCTCTTTCCTCTCAATTTATCGGGCCCCTTCCAGCACGGTAACGAGTCACGCTCGTGCCACGCAATGGCGGCCGTGACGGCTACTCCGTGTATGAAACGGAGACTGCTCGCTCTCTGTGAGTCACACGCGGGTTTTTAACCCCCGGCGCAAGCCTCTTAATCCGCGAATTGATTAACTTTCGATGCTCTTATTGTTAGAAGAGTCAAAATATATACACGTGTGCGCGGGAATGGCGTCTCGGGCATTTACATTTATCAGACTTGAATACTCAAACTTAAAGTGAGACTTGAAAAGCACGTCTTCATATTCATATTATTAATTACAAAGTTCTAATTTGTAAAGAAAGAACAAAATCAACTCATAAAATTACAATAAGAGTATTAAAAAAATATATAGCGCAGTCATACACTTAATATTTAAAGTTGTAAAAACTGTAAAGGTTTCATTAATTTTCATGTAAACCTTTTGCTGTACATTAATGTGAAATTATCATATTTATTTTTTTCAATCAATGTGATTGAAAAAATTATTTCACATATGTAGTGTTTATATAATAAATAATTAAACAGGCCATATGAATGGATTAATTCTAAAATATAGGATTTATTGTGCGAAAATCATTTATCGCCCTCGCTAACAAATGCTATTAAGTGAACGGGCAGTTCATTCTTAATTGGAAAATAAAGAGTAAATATTCGTCAACAGCCGTTGCGTTGGAATAAAATAAAAACTACGTTTACGTCAGAGATTAATGTTACATCTACCTTGAGGAAGGTTGCTGAAATCATAGCCGTCAGCTCTTTTCAATCCAATTAACGTGAGAGGATTATTTTGGAAACACCGGCGACATATTAGCGTACCACGATCGTCCTTTACAGCGAAAGGATTAACCCATAAACGAGCGTAACTACTCGAGCGCTTCTAAAGAATGCGAAATCGTCCTCAATGTCGTTTAATCGCTGGACAATCGCGCTCGTACTTTCACCCCCTTCGTGGGAAGGGATATCAAAGTTTTTCCGGTAGTATTCGCGTTTCACCGAAATCGTCCCGACGGCGACGACGCTAATCGGCTTTCGCGAGCTTTGAGGTGTTTAACGTCACCGGTGCGATTTTCGCGGAAGTAACACCGATAAACCAGCGAGATCAAATATCGATTGTGCCGTCGAATCGCAAGATTCTGTACAAAAAAAAGCTATCAATCTCGAGTTTTCGTGCGATCGAAACTTTACCTAAAGCATATGACGTTGCACAAATGTTCCAGCATAGCGAGCACAGTGGTATTTTGTTTATTAAAATAAAACATTAATGTACTCAGTTTAGCTCAATCGTACCTTGTCGTGCGTTTTACGCAAAAAAATATCGCTCTCACAATAAAAGAATATATTTTCATTTATATTAATAACTCTGACTGCAATATTTCGTAGTGACTCACTTTTTCTTTTTCGTGTTTCTATAAGGGATGTAGCTTCTTTGAAAATGGAAGTTATGTTGAGAAGTCTCAACTGTCCCCTAGGAACGATTTCCCTAAGGAGACTGTAGGGCCGCATAATTATACGAAGGCACTTGAAAGAATTTCTTACGATCTTTCAACATTCAAAGAGAAAAATGGATAAAGAGCGCATTGTCAAAATATTGTCTGCCTTTTTGACATTGTAGGAAGGATTATTGCAAGGTGCGTATCTAATGCTTCTCGGCATTTTAATTATTAGAACAATAAAAGATTATACACTATGGCCATCATATAATATCATGGAGAAGATTTTAAATAAAATATCAAAAATTGCTATATATGATAGTAACTACCTATAAAAAAAAATTCCAGAGAATTATACTATAAGTAGTGCAAATACTACAATTTGATAAAAAGCATAGTAAAAATTTTTATAAAAATTTCCTTTTTAATCTGTGCTTACTATAATAATTTTTATCATAAAATTTTCTCCGTATATTAATCCGTAAACCAAAATTTATGAAAGTTATTTTATTGATCAAGTTAGTATTTGTCTATTACATAGGTATCTAGATACGCACCAATCGTGTATGGGAATTGAGAGGCTTGTGCAATCGCGCGATAAGCGCTGCGTACACTTTTTAGAATTCGCATATACATATTTTAGAACGGAATGTTAAATCGAATCGCGATTCCTTAGATCTCCCTCTCGTGACGATCTTATTTCTCGCGCCGCAACACCTCAGCGTTAGAAAATACTTGCGCTTATTATAATTTCGTCCCAGATACGATATAAGATTAACGTAAAATAAGTATATTTGCATACATAATGTAAAAAAAATAAATTTTAATAGCATATGTTCGCAAAACTGAGTAAAAAAATCGTCGCAATGAATAATTCATTATCCCAGTAAAGCAATTTTGATTTCGATAATAAATGATACACAGTCGAGTGTATTAACGACGGTCCCGAGTTTTCAATGTCTAATGATAACACGACTGCAACATAATCAGTAACACAATTAAACATCGCAATTGCGTTTCTTCGAATCGCTAAAATAATAACTTGAATTTAACACCCAAACTGTACTACGACAAATCGAAGCGGCAACGTTCACCTTCCCCCCTACTATTCACAGGAAATTGAAGCCACAAAGTTACGCGTTATTTTCGCTCGCGGAACAACGCGGATGAGACGCACCCCCATCATACCACGACAGAAGTGCCGGGGGGGGGATACGGCTCCGAACGGGGAGTTTCCTTATCGTACGTCGCAACGCTCGGTTGCTCAGCGAGTATCCGCGGAATTATCGCGGAGGGCTGTCGCTTAGATTACGTACGGGCCCACGATGCGCAACGACAGTAGCATCATGTGCGACAGCAGGCAGCCGCGGCGCACCGGATAGAGCCGCACGCGCGCCATTCGCGCGTCGTACTCGTCGTTGCACGCGGGAGAGTTCACTATCTCTCACTCAATTTAAGCCTCATCCGCCGTAAGCGGATCGGCCAAGCTGGCCTTTTAACGTCGGATAGTCTCGCCTCTCGCGGCTGCGCGCGGCATAGACGCCTATAACAAACATTATCCGCCATAATGCCCCCGTGTAAACATACCTACCTTCGTGGCGCGTCCGCCTCTCTCTCTCTCTCTCTCTCTCTCTTCTTGGCTCCTTTCCCCGTCGTGTATCTCCCTTTTCCATCCCGGATAAAAACGCGTCTCGAAGTTTATTTAACCATCGAGTTAAGTTTCACGTGCCTAAGCCGACTTTTCGGCACGCTCCCCCTCTTATCCCCTCTATCAAACACTTCCGGTTTAGCGCGTGACGCCCGCACGCTGACCGTCGTTTCCGCAGCCACCTTTTTTTTTAATCCAACTTGCGCATACTTTTCCGCGTTTCACGTGCCGCAACGTGGAAGGAACGATTAAGAGCCCGAGTCAACAGTCATATTTTCATTATCGCATATGGTAACCGTGTTAATACGTGTTAATCAATGTCAATTGTGTATCATCACCCGTATCCCTAGAAATTTGAAATTGAACACGTGTCAATATTCAAAAATAAATATTAAAACTATATATATAAATGAAACAGTTGTAACGTCATATTTTTATTCAATAGCATATTTTTGTAGTTTATTTAATGTATTTGTTATTATTTTTTTTAATTACATTGTCATGTATGATTTATACACCTGTTTCAAAAAGTAAAGGTTTAATTGACATTCTTCAATAAAGGAAGACATCCCCGAAAGGGCACGATATTTGCATTTGGGAATATTTCGGAAAAGAATCCAACTATGGCTATTTATAGCTTTAGTTGGGGCCTTCTCGTTCCCTACTGGTTCTTTCATCCTGTTTTTAAAGAAAACGGGAAAATCTTGTAGAAATCAGGTAGAAAAAAAGTGACAGAGACAGTAGAATCAAGAAACGAGAGATTCACGAATACGAATTCTGAGAGTGGCATCAGTAGCTGTAGTGCAGTGTTTCTGTTAAGATCGGCTGTGATGTGCACTTTCGGCATATAGTGATTAATATTAAAAATCGTAATCATTATTGTGAATTTGCTAAACGGAACATTGGTACGATTTATCAATAACCGAAATTAATGTTCACGTGATAATGTTCTTCGACTGGTCAGCATTACCTGAAATCATCTTATTGTTAGACTCTTTCTCTTTTTTGAATTGCTGGCAACACCTTTCTTATATCTCCCCAAAAATACCTGCTGTCACATATTTTAAGCGGTAAAAAGAAAGAAAATTGGTGACGAGAGCTCTAACGTGCAGCTGCGAAATAAATTGTTCCCTGAAAAATAATATGTCGACACTCTTATTGTATTAAAATATCATGTACCATCGAACTTACAAGGTAGGTTAACGTTGTGTGATTACAAATGGACATTAGAATGACCATTTCCCTTTATCAAATTTCCCTTTAGATAAACAAATAATTAAACAGATAATCAAATTTGAAATTTTTTTACTTTAACAATTCGTTTATTCGTTATTGGTACACATGGTCCACATAGTCCAGTAGATTTGTAAAAATTCGGGTCTCTTATAAAATATTTAATCTATAAAATGCCTGTTATGTAGAAAATCATTAAAATTTTCAAGCTGAGACGTTAATTTACGATAATTATTATTTATTACTGTAACTTCTGTTTTATTTTACCCTTGTTCCAAAATCAACACAACTTCTTCTAATTTGAAATTTAAAAAATATGCCTAAAAGATTACTCGATGGTATTTTAAAAATTAAAATTTTCTTCAGCGTTAGAAGATTTCGAATAGTTTTGTAATTTTCGATTTTTCCTTGCCAATTTGTGTGGAAACTTGGTGTTAAAATGTGAAACGACAAACTTTCTTTTACTTTTACTTTCTTACTTATATTTATTTTCAAGCGTTAAAAATAATTGTTAGAGCTCTTCTTTATGCGTGATTTTCACAGAAAATTTCAGTCAAGTGCCACTTATGAATATTGTAATTGCGGAGGCGATAATCACGTAAGGTTTTACTAAACGCTGATTCTTTTATAGGTGGAAGAGTGTCACGACGGCAGCGCATTGCCGGAAGAATACACGCCAAGGCTAACGAAGGACAGCGCGTTTCGGCCATTTCACGCGAACAGCGCTGTTCATCGGCTGGAGAACAGCTGGTGGCCGCGCGATCAAGAGGGTGGGAGTCACGCGATAAGGGAGCGTGATAACAACGCCGTCGTGGCGGGTGAACTGGTTTCTCGCTTCGCGGGCTGCCTGAATATGGCGGGTTACCTGAAGGCAGCGGGGGCAACCTGCGCCTCGACCGGAAACCCTCATCAATACCACCCACACGGTCACCCGATGGGAGTCGGCACTCATCCGCACCCTCACTCACATCCGCATCCCGGCGCGCATCCCGGTTTGCCGTCGCACTTCGCCCTCACCTCGCACGCCCATACGCATCATGCGCTCGAACACGGACTGGCGGCTGCGTTTCCACAGGGTAAATCTCTATTCTTTGTTCTATCCTTTTCTTCCCCAAAACTAGTTGAAACTTTTCCGCTTAGACACGATAAATCTAATCGTAAAATTTGTTCACCTTATTCGCTAAGAAGGTTCTGACTACGAAATTTTTACCTAGTAAATTTTTACTTTCTATCTTACAAACTTAATAATTGTCAACAAAAAGTTAAGCTTTGGTTAAAGTTCCTTTTAGTTAGAGCCAAGTTTATCAAATGACGATACAACCATTTGTTTTTTGATTGGGTATCTATGACAAAAATTGAATTCATTGAAATTGATCACTGCATAAAAGTATTTAGCATGAGATTTTATGCAGCCGATTAAAAAGCTATACCGCATGCTAAATTGTTTAAGGTTGAGATTGACAGCGGAATAATCACAAATAGGACAGAGTTAAGAGCGAACAAAGCGAATCGAGTTTTTAACAAACCGATTGTAGTAATTAATGCAAATGCTCAATGTCCTACTTGCGGGTTATCAATTACTTGATGTTGGAAAAATGAAAAATAGAATTGCCTCTGCACGTTTCTGCTCGAGAATAACGATAGACTCGGTTACTGGAAAATACCGGGACTTCAAGTGTACGTATTACTCGGAATATTCGTAATAGCAAGGGATTCACGCGGTTCGATATTGTGCATGCACGGCAAAGTTTTCACGTAATCGTGAGGTGGCGACAGCGGTACCGTTCTCGGTGTAGATCCGTGTTTATTAGCCGCATCGTTTAATACGGTTCCGAAAACGCTCCGCGGTGACGGAGAGCGTTACATGAACCGTGAAATACCGGGAAACGGAGAAAAGATGAGCGAGATTTCCGATGGTGATCGATCCAGCCGGCTAATCCATCGAAATAAAAGACGAGTGTTTAATCTCTGCAACTCGGCGTTACGACAGTGTGACAGATTTCGCATTGTACACATTCAACAAACGTCGCCGAATAATCTCTTCGCGCTTAAGGGTAGGGGGCACCACTGGAAATCGTAACTTTTCCGCTTCCTAATGGAATAATTTAATATTTTTCGATCATTTTTATACGCACGTAAAGTATTAACTGCCATGTTAAATTTCAACTCGTGTGCAATGTAAGTTTTTAAACTGTAAGTATTAAAAAAATTATATTTAACGAAATTGTCGCAATCAATTGCGAATATCAAAGTTTGAATATGTTTGTTATGCTACTTTTGATAAGCACAGACTATTTTATAATTTTGTTTTTATTTTTGGAGCAATTTTTTTTATTTCCTTGAATCTCTCTTAAATCTTTTATCGAGTCTACGTGCCAATTTTATTAGATCGGTGTTCAATGCTTGAAAGTAAATATTTCAAAGTTGAAAAAAGTGCTGCAGATTGCTGCAACAATTTGGTATTCTACGCAGGGAAAGCTTTCGAAATCTATTGTGTACACACACACATACACGCATACAAAATCAATCCCCTTTTTTTATGTTGTGTCTCCCTTACATCCTATGTCACGCCCCTAGAATTGCTCAATTTGCAGCCCCTTTTCTCTTCTCATTGCATTGTGCGCAGATTAAAAATTATCATTATTAGTTCACATGCGAATTATATCTATAATTTGTCAATGCGTTAAGTTAATTTAACATTGTAACACGTTGCTACACAGCCGTCGCTGTAAGAATATTTCACGTGGCATTTGCCGTTATTGATTGCCATGCAAATCGATGCATCGACTGAAGCCGTACGAGTGTCGAGCAATCTCGGGGCTTCTTAACTATAGCTTTCGTCGCAAGTTGGTGGAAAAACACGCACAAAAGTGCACCTTTCTCGTGAGCCTCAAGTTTTCAAATGAATATGAAAAGTAAATTTTTTATGTTACACAGACGATTGCATCCGCATACGGATCCGTGTTGAAACAATCGTTTGTTGCGAGAAGCGCGTTTTGACGTTGTTCTCGCGATGGACAGTTCTCAAGAAAACGCGGAACATTTTTCGCGACATCGGCACGAGGTTCGAGGTAGCCTCGATAGAAAGAACAATCCCGGCCATTACGCTCTTCGCGTTCGAGCGAAACGTGGAATGTCCCCCCCTGCAGAGAACCGACGTTTTTCCAAGGCACCTGGCGAACGGAAAACCGGAAGCTCGGTCGCGGCACTCCAAACAGGAGGACAAAGAAACGGAACGGTTTCGGGGAGAATTCCCTCCGTGTCCGCGTTTCCACTCTCAAAGGTCGTGTTGCCGGGTCTCGGTAATTGACTGCATAAATTTTCCAGTGTGCCACAGAGAGTGCGCGTAGACGGAAAAGAGATCGGAAGGAGGGCGGAAATGTGACAGTACGCTGAAAGAGGGAGGAGGAAAGGAACAGAGAAAGAGAGCGCGAGTAGAGTATAAAGTAGAGTGAAACGAGGTATAGAGAGAGAAAAGAGGAGAGGAGACGAGATAGCGCTTTCGCGTCGCTTTCCTTTAGCAGCACGATTCGGCGGAAAGCAGCATCATCTCTCTCCTTTCTCTCTCTCTCTCTCTCTCTCTCTTTCTCCCCCTTTCGTCTTTCGCCGTTTCGCTCTCTTTCACTCGCCGCTCGAAAGGGGACCCGGCGGCGGGAGAGACGGGGTGCCAGGGGCAAAGTGTAGCGAGGAGATGGAGCGGTCGGAGGGAAGAGGGGGGGGGGAGGGTCGGGGGATGCTTCGGCGAAGAAGAGTGGAGAGAACCATGAGAGTAAGCCGCTTATCAGGGTGGCAGCAGGCAGTATAGGTCCAACCGACGCAGATAGGTAGGTTTCCATGGAAACACGGATCTGTCCGTTAGGTCCCTACGTACCTACGTCCAGCGGCTGCCTCTATCCGTTGTAGGCGTGTATCCGCGCTACACGAAAAGCCGCCGAACGCGAGAGGGACAACGACGCGCAAGGACGAAACGCCGCCGGGGGTTGGAGGACGGCGCGCGGGTAGTCTGTAGACGGAAATAGAAACAAAGAACACGGGCGGAACGGAGAGAGAGAGAGAGAGAGAGAGAGAGAGAGACACAGGGCGCGACGACTCGTGCCGACTTTCGAAAGCGTCTTCGCTTTTATAGCCCTTTTACAGTCGCTCGTGAAGCAAACGCCTCGTTTATTAGCCACGGTCACGAGGCCGCGATTCGCTCCCCTCGCGCTCTCTCACGATTATCCGCGAGGATAATTCCGCGAGGTTTGCGTTCTCCTCGTTGATATAACACGGGCATCGAGGTGTCTCGATCTCTTTCCTCCGTGCGAGGACTGATAATGTAGGTAGATCGCGGAGCTACTCGTAAGACACTCTTCTCGCGAATTAATTCACGGTTGGTGTTTTTGTCAAGCGACAACGCGTGGAACGAAAAGGGCATTTTCGTGTCGCACGCACGAGAGGCGTTAATTTACAGCCGCGCGTCGGTGTTTATATTTTGTTATGCAATCGTGCGGGCGAAGGCACACCGTCTGACGGTTGGCACATCCTCCTCGCGCCTGATCGGCGGCGGAGGAGCGATGGCTTCGGGGCGAAAGGCGTTTGCCGAGATGGGGTGTGCAAACGTAGTAGGACGTTTCTCCCCAGGACGACTCGTGGCATGCAGCCGACGAGAGATACGTGGGAATCGCGTCATGTGGCCGCCGCCCTTTCCCCATCCGAGCTACTATTTGTTGTTGCAGAGAAATTGCCCGTCCACTTAACTTCCTCCCGTTCGTCGCGCGGCGCGACGGCGGCGTATGAATAAAGACACCGTTGTCGAGACGATTTCCTCCTCCCCGTCGATCGTCCAACCGAAGGGGAACAAGTGATTTTGATCCCGGGCTCTCGTGCGCGATACATGCGCCTCATCCCGCGAAGCCGCGAGTACGTAATGTATCTGTCGTGTAACGTCTATATTCGATACGCCGTGTCATTGTGCAGAGGAGCTCGCGGCGGAATAATTTCCGCCCTAAATGTTTCACTTGAACACGCTTGCCGAGAGAGAGAGAGAGAGATACCACGGCTTATCTGCCGGTTTACTTGATCGTTTTCAAAGCTCTTTCGGAAATTCACGGTTGCGCATTCGATCCGAACATTTAAAGCCGCCTCCCCGAGATGTAATTTGTGAATTCGGTCTTTTCGAAGATGGCAGATGAACGCAGCGACGCTTGCCACCGCTAAAGGCCAGCTCGCCTTTCTCGCTTGTCAATTCGGTACGATTTCAATCACTCAATTAGGCGTCAGGTTAAGGGCGGCACGTGGCGCGGACACGTGCTACACACGCTCGTAAGCTACCAAGTGGCCGCGAAGCGCAACGACACAGAGAGAGAGATAGAGTCGTTTCCGTGGCGGCGCGTGTCACGGCTAAATTGAGTAGGCGGGTGTGTGGAGAGGCCAAACACAAATCCAAACCTAATTGCAAGACAAACACTTGAGGCTGAGTGAAATGTCGCGTACGGCGGGACATCGACACTCGCTCTCGGAAATCTCACCCCCACTATCCCCGTTCCTCGTTTGTCGTTTTTCTTTCGCGATGTCCTGTCGGAATTATGTGTCTTCTGTTATTGATACGGCGCGAGAGACCCGCCGCGTTTACCCAGGTTTCACCCTGGAAGGAATTCCCTTACGCCAACATTGTTGCTTGCGAAAATTTTGACGACTTTACACGCGGATTTCGTTGCCACGTGGGAAATTGATGCGTAAAGCACGTAAAGTCCTCATCTCCGGGCATTTCTGCCCCGAGCTTCCCGAAAATTAGTAATTTATACTCGCCATCGTTACTTAATAAGCGCCAAATAACTTTTCGACGAGAGTGGACGTCGCTTGGAGCATTGCAACGTGAAACTTATCCGCTTACTTGCCCGTCCCTGACGCATGTTAGTATTTTGTTACGTACTTACGTTCATATCCGTTAGATTATCGCATGAGAACGACTATCTGCCACGGCCACACGTACTTTGCATCTCTTCCTGCTGCGGAACTTCCTTGTAAATTACGACTTCTTTCGGTTTCTTCCAACGTAGATGCAGCATTTGGCAGCTGGAACATTTTTAACAAAAGCGTTTTAGATTAATAAATAAATTGCAATATCAAAAGAATCGAGTTTACATTCACTTTAGACGATCTATAATTCAGAACGGATTTTGGGTCATAATTCCATTTACAGTTTTATGGTTTATCTAATAAAAATCAGAATATGGACAATATGTATACCATGATACACACATGTATTGCGGTATAAAAATTATAACTCTGTTTCCTGTATTCTGTTATAAATTATAGATGTCTAAAGTTATTGTAAAAATAGTTTTTTTGCATTTTTTGAAACAATGTAAGGATTTAAAAAAAATGTTTCCATCATCTGCGATATTATTGATTCCGTTCACAGCAAATCAGCAAATTTCTTACGTACCAAATCAACAAATGAATTACCACCAATTTGGCGACGAGTTTAAATACAGGACACAGAGATACCATCCGTACTACATGCGCGAAGGTATGATTTTGAAGAAAATTATATAATGATAATGGTGATGGTGTTTATGGCTATGCTGAGGGAAAAATTTTAAAAATTTCTGAAATCACTACATGGGTGGACATTAAAATTGATAAAATGAATATATGTGGACTATTTATAACTTATTGCAATAAAATTCACACAAGATAGAATGCTGTTTATAATTTTACGTATTGTGTGATCTGTAAATGATTTAAAGAATGAGAATATTATTTATATACAGAATAAAATTCATATTTTGCTTCTATCGCAAATATATATTACTTTTAATTATATAAAAAAACAAAGAATAAATTTGACGGAATAAATATTATGAACAGAATCAATTTTCTTTACAAGAAACATGAAATTGTTGTCTTTAACGCAGAGTTGCATCTAGAATTTTTATGTAATCTGGGTTTTTTGAAAACAAAAGCAAATAAATAAATCATGAGAGATACGTTATATTATTATTAAAATCATTAAAGATTTTGCGGGACGAATTATTGCGTGAACTGGATGTCCATAATTGGAATATTTGTCGACAAAAAAGTTGGTGGAAATAACGCGTCAGTTCAATTTCTCGTCTTGAGTCTTCGGCATTGCGATCACATGGTGGTCACGTTGTAAACGCAAAGTCGGCCAAATGTTTTCGTAGCTGATGGCCTTTTAGAATTCCCTCTTCTGTCACCGTCCGCCACGTGCTGTCATCCCACGGTCCCCCCCCCCCTCTCCTCCCAATAATCCAGCCCTCCGCCCCTGGCACTGTCATGTAGCAGCCTATTCGCGTTTTAGCTTTTAATTAATTTTCGATTCTGTGTGCCCGAGAGCGTGCCCCGCCTTCCACTGTCTTCCTTCTCCATCCGCCACGTTTCGCTTCTATGAATATCAAAGTAGTCATCCGGTTCTGCGACGAACCCGCCATTTCATGGATCCTCGACGCTTTTCGTTCTTTGTTTACGATTTATCAACCTATTGTTTTAGAGGTTTCTATAGTTTCATTACATCGTCAACGATCAAAATTTCAACCGTTTATAAAATTGCTGCTTTAAGTAATTTAAAAAAATTTTATCATTAAACCATCTGTTAGAAAAACAGTTGCAAAATCGTTAAAATCAAGACATAATCATGTATTTTTGTCAGATACGAAGGTGTATGACAAAAACCAGCTTGGCGGTTTAAGGGTCAATCTGCGCAAAACCACGAGGGAAAATAGTGTCGAGTTACACATTGTACGATGTGTCTGCTTCACACATACACATTTTTTTTTCTTTACCGAAACGCTGCAGGCAAAACCGCGATGGAAACTTTATCGACACCGGTGCGTTTATTATTCAGTCGATTATATACGTAATTGCGATTAATTACTGTCAGATTCTGGCGTATCAGTGATATGTTGCACCCGAGATAAATTTCCGACGCCGTATTTCAGTAGTAATGAGCTTTTCGACGTTATCTCTATCGGACATGCATTTTATTTATATTAATTTACTGCGTTTTTCCGTGAAAGTTTAGATACATCGAGGGACAATAAGTACTAACGTGTCAACAACCGTTAATTATTTTCACGTCGCTGGGTACTTTGTCGCGCACTGTTAATTAAACACTTCACTGACATTAATTAAGTTGACCGTAGCTGCATAAGCCATCACTACGAGTCAAATTTCTCGTTGCCTTGTTCTTTACAGCTGATCTCAAGGACCAAAATCCATTTACGGACAAATTTTTTGGTCATTAATTAAAAAAAAAAAAACATCTAAAGAGCTTACAGTTTCTAAATTTCGATAACTTTCAGCATTATATTGTATAGCTAAAATATTCTTAATTAGCTTTAAATATTTTTTTTTAATATTAAAGTTACAAATTATAACATTAAACATTACAAGTATTAAATATTATAGCATAAATCCAAATAATTAGCAATAATTAATATAAAAATATTTTTGTTTTCTATTACGATGGGAAAGATTTATCCAACGCGATTTAAATTTCGGACACACGTGGAGAGTACCGGCGGATTGTACCATCGGATTGTGCATGAAAGAGAGATCACGGTAAAATTTTGTTAGTGGTTCATCGACTTACGCAGATCACGACGAAACGGCGAAACGTGGCGGGTGCGGAAGAATCCAATAAACGCAAAACGAATTTGCTATTAGGGTCGCGTCTGATCTCGTTGCAGGCCAATGAGGCGAAGCAACCCTTATATCAACCCTCCCGGTATCGCGTCTCACTGACGATAATAAATCGAATCATACTCCGGGAGTCAGCGGGTGTTTGCCGATCCATTAGGGTCGCTTAGCTGACTGTCTCTCCTTAAAACACGATACGGTTGTCAAGATTTTTTGTTCACGCGTTTAAATCTATCGAAATGAATTTCTAAAACAGTCTTTGGCTGGGGTTATTAAATAAAGTAAAACTTTTAAAAATAATGTAAAACTTTTGATAATTTTTCAGAATTAAATTTGTGATTTAAAAAGAAAAGTAATATAGCTGAAATTTCCATTGAAAATATATATTTTAACGTTATCGTTTTAAATGTAGCGAGTGATGGAACACATTTTTTTAGCGAGAATTCTAGATTTGCTTTTAATCGCAATTTAGATTCGCAATGTCGTGCTTAAGATATTCAAGCGCCAGGTAAAGTGTACAAAATACGGCTTTGAACAACGTGCTCGATGGCGCCTTGCGTGTTAAGGAAGCGAACAGAGAGTCTTAATCGGGGAGTCATTGTCTTGGCTGTGTAGAAGTGCCTGACTCGCACCAGACCAATGGCAAAGGCCGTCGTTAACAGTAGCACCGACGCCCACTCGACAATCAGAGCGTCCTCTTAAAGCTATTCTTCATGCACCGCCACGGCGGCGGATCCAGCGACTATGGACACGAAAAGATTCCCAATCAAATGGGATTTGTTTAACGAATAATTCAACTTGCGTAAAGCCGCTGTATATAGGAAGCTTGAATATAAACGAATATATGTTTCCCGAATGTGATAATAAACCCGGAGTCAGAATGAAACAAATTATTAATAAAAATAAATGGAAATTTATTTATCAACTTTTGTATAATGATTGTATAATAAGGTGACAGTCGCGTGAGTTCGTATGGGTCGAGTTTTAATTATAAGTCAAGTTTGCAAAATTAAATATTTTACAGACATTACATGTATTAATAAAATTGCAGAAATTTTTTTAACATTCAACATTTTTTTTGTAATTATTGTAATTATAAATAATATAAAATAACTTTTTTAATCATTGCTGATATTTAGGAAAAAAGCAGCAAGTAATTATTAATAATCTCTCTAACAAGCTCTTCCTAAATCTCTTTAATTTCTTGAAATTATAACACTCTTAATAGATAAATGTATATCATACATACATACATTAATTATACTAATATATAATTGACTGAAATATATACATTTTTCAAATTTTTTTTTCAAAATTTACAATTGATTTATTAAATATACAATAATTTCTCTTTAAAATTATAATATATACTTATATTAACGTCAACAACTCTTTTAAATGTTTGTTCGTTAAATTTACACAAATTAATAAAAATTATTTCAACTTTAAGTTGACGAGTCACCTTATTGACAAAATTTTGATAATATAAATAAAATAATTACAGATAAACAAAGCGCACGAGCATTTTCTTGACTGCACCAGATAACTACGCTATTTCGAGAATGACAGCGAGATTGTTTCATTCCAGAATCTCCATAATCAATAACGGATCCGTGCCGGAGGCGGCGAGATATGTATCATAGATCGAACGATCGCGGGTGTGTCGCGTCCGTCACACGAAGCGATGGCGGTAATACCGACCACCGTGGAGTTTGTACATTGTGAGCTCGACGCAATCTGTTCCGAGGATCTACTCCGGTGCCATACTGGTAGCCCACTCGACCAGTTCGTTAGCCAATCACGCAGGTACCCTCGCCGCCGTCGTCGTCCTCGTTCGTCGTCATCCTCCTCATCCCGGACTCTCTTCGAATACGAGAAGAGCACCCACGAGAGATACGATTGATACGACGTTGTTTCCTTCTTCTGGGCCGCTCCTTCCCTCAGGGCTTCTGTTACTCCGCTTTTGTCATTGCATTGGTAAACTATCGTCTCATGTCAAATCGCTTTCGATCGAGTCTTAAGCTGTGTGGATGTATACGTATTTATTTGACAGTCGACTCGTTAAATCGTTCTTCTCTTTAAATATTATTTTACAATCATATATATATATATATATATTGAAAACGCTATGTACGCAATAGAAAATAGAGGTTGTAACAAATAATTTTTCTTAATGTATGCTGGATATAAAGAGATTAAGGTTGACTTCATTTTTCTAATTACTACATAATAGTTAATTAAATTTCTTGCTTTAAATTAATGCACATGGAAATTCCTAGTTGGTTCTTATTTCTTTAATTTTCCAATCAGATAATGTTTCTGTCGGTATTAATAGAGGGCAACGTTTAATTTTTGTGAAATAAAGGGATAATTTGGCTTGAGGAGGCCTATGCCAGTATCGGCAACCTCTTTCTCTACGATGTGTCACGGTTATTATTTGCGTTTGTCACGGTTTGTCATATGCAGTTTATACGCAGTTTCTAGAGAGGTTACTTCAGGAGCCATTTCTTTTCTTTGGGGTATACTCCGCGTCTTTAAGTCGCTGTTCTGCTTTTTGTTCTGCATTACTATATATCTTCCCTTGCTGACGCGAACTTTCTCCTTTTTGCATCTCGACGGTGTGACTCTTTTTCTTTATTGTGTGTTCGATGAGTGGAGGGCCTTCGAGTATGTGGTTGAAAGGAATGGAAAAGGAGAAAGAGAAAGCATCGATCGTCTCGTAAACAGCTGCCCCGCGTGTCTTCCAGGTCTTAACGGGAAGATTATAGACGTGTACCCACTTTACGAGGCGGGGCTTCACCAATCTCTCGTGAATGACCCTATTCGTTCAATTATTCAACTCGTATGACCGTCATTTCGCAGCTGTGAAATCGGATGAAACTTTTATCTTGGAAAAAAACATTCGCAGACCCGTGCAGATTAGAAAACACGTCTTGATCGACGTACTTTGGCCTTTCGTCTTCTGATTCTTTTTTCCTCATTAACATCGCGAGTTTGTCGCGCGGAACGACAACACGAAAATTCGGCGTATAAAAATACCTCGTGGCCGGCGGCCCGGCGAGTCCCCGGGATTCCACCATTCCGCCTGCGACTTTACGATCCCGCTTCCAACCCGGAGACACTAGCGAGGCGCAGTTTTCCAGTCGCTCCTTTTTATTGGTTCGCGACGAGGACGCGCCGTATACACGCCGGCATGCCCGCCGAGGGCCAAGCATCGTCGTTTTCAGCGGCAGCTGGGAGCGAACCGCGACTTCGGTCCTCTGGATGCTCGTGTATTCCGGGGTGTATTCCCTCCCTCCCTCCCTCTGCCCCCCTCGCCGTCACCCCCGTGACCCCCTCATAAGCGGATTACGTGGGTCCCGAAACGAGCCAAGCGAGGCTCGATGGCACGAGGAAGGTAGCGTGGGGTAGGGGGGAGCTGTTCAAAATTACGCTATCGCGACCTCGCAACGCTCACACCCCTCCTCGTCAATCCCCCTTCGCCGCCCTGTGCGCGGCAGCCAGGCAACAACCCCCGTCTTCGTGCAAGACAGCGATGTCGCAGGCGTTCCATATTTGAAGACATCGACGGTTGTTCCACGCGAACGTATTGTGTCTCAATGTTGAAGTCTGTTTCGCGATATAACTGTATAGTTCTCGGGCGGTTACAACCTTCGTTTCTTTTTTCTTTCAATTGCCGCATTTCACGAAGAAATGTAAACCTGTTCGCGTGTTTACAGAATTACCGATCAGGTCAATGGATTAAAATTGACTCAATAATTGATGCGATAATAAATTTTTTCAATTATTTCTTTCGAATACTACGCAGATTAATTTTCAAGGTGTAACGCAGTAAGGCGGATCGCAGTACGCGACGAAAGAAAACCTAAGATTTATGAAACGTAATAATTAATAACGAGCGCTCCCTTCCCTCATGTTGCAGGAATGAATCAACGTAAGCAACGTCGCGAGAGGACGACCTTCACCAGAGCTCAGCTGGATGTGCTGGAAGGGCTATTCTCTAAAACGAGATATCCGGACATCTTTATGCGAGAGGAGGTTGCTCTTAAGATCAACCTGCCAGAGTCGCGAGTCCAGGTAATTTTTTTTTTTTCGTTTTTCCCCCTCCCTGCTCTCGCCCTGCTCGCGAGATTTTATAGCTTCTAAAATATCGCTGTCAACGATATAGAAATAATAATGGAGGCAGAGGACGGAAAGGACCCTCCGAACTTTCGGCGTGGTAAATTGCGCTCCTCGCGAATAATCCGAGATTGCCATCGTCGATTTCGCGTATACGTATAACTTAAACGTTTAAAGTTTATTACATTCTTTGGGCATCAAATTGCACGATGTAAAACGTCACGAGCTCTGGATACACGACGAAAAATGAGAGCGGAAAAGCAGGGAGCGAGCGAGAAAGAGAAAGAGAGAGAGAGAGAGGCGAACGCGGGAGCGCGTTTCGTGCTTCGGCAATCGCGGGCGAGATTTAAGATATTTACACAGCGCGCGACGTTCGCGCCCCACGTCGTTCCATTTCGCCATTGTCCCAGCCCCGCGTCTCGTACATTTGATAGATGTGCCGACGAGCTCGTTGATGCTTTTATTGCGGTTCCGTGACATCTTTATTTCGCGGCGGGGCGTTACCGAGTCACGATCGCGCGGAGCTCGTGCGTCGAATACCGAGCCTCAATTGCGTCCAACCCCCTGCCATTTACATACAACAATTCTCCTGGGGAGAATTCTCGCGAGTAGAAAGGTGCAGTTACTTCTCCGGAAGTTTGAAAAAAATTGAACATTTATTTAGACTTGATATCACTTTATAGTCAGTAAAATTTTATTGATTTCAGTGCTTATTCTTCAAAGTGTTGTATGAAAAATTATGGTCTTGATGATACCTTCTTGGTCAAGAATGTTTTGGTTTCGAGGGACCTTCACCTTTTCATTATTATAATACGAAAGTATTTAAAGTATCAGTATTTAAAGTGATTAAAAAAACTCGCCAAAAATTCATGAACACAGTTTCAGTTTTTGAGAACAAATACCAGTACTTCATTTGAGAGAAAAAAACTATAGTATAATTTAATTACCTTTGAATCGAGAAACTTTCATGGAGATCAGTTGAACATGGAGCATCTAGATAGTATCTTAGGATTACAACTATATCTATCAACGGTTTATGGACTTTCAGTGATAATACATTGATTTCGATCAGACCCTCTCCTCTTTTAATCGGAATCAAAAAATTACCAAAAGACAACGAATAGTCACTGGTGATTACAGTTGTAAGTATAGAACTATAAATTAGGGAATAATACCAATTCCGATTTAGAGAGAACGGTACATTTCTGCTCTCTAAATTATAATCAGTGAAAAATTATTGAAATCAGTGAAAATACACTGATTTCAGTGGTATATTTATAACTTGTCAATCAGTGAAATAAATGCACTGATTCTTCAATGATTGTACACTAATTCTCGAGTAAAAATCACTAAAAGTCAATGAATAATCACCAATTATCACAGTTATAAGTATACCACTGCAAATCAGTGAAAATGCACTGATTGTAATTTAGAAAGTGTATTAATAGACTCGTATTAGATTCTTTGATTGCTTAATATTTCTTCTACGTACATATATGTATATCTATGAGTAATCCAGCGCGTTTTGCCTGTCCATTGTCATTTAAGTTTATTAGGGTCCACCGACAATATCGCGCAAACATTGTAGTATCGTAAGTGGCGTTCTACCGGAATCATGAAATATGTAGGACAGAAGCTTGGAAATTCAGCTCCGGTAAGTGAAGTTTCCGCGTGAAGTTAAGCCGTCGTGAATGGCGACGCAACTGCAAAAGGGTGTACCGCATACACATGTATACGTATATACACCAAGCGCGTAACCCAGCACGTTTGCCTGTTAGTTAAGTCTGTTTGGGTCATCGACAGCTCCCGTAGATATTCCTAGCATCAAATCTAGCATTCTCGGAATCGTAAAATATGTAGGACAGAAGCGTGAAAATTCAGCCCCGGGAAGTGAAGTTTCCGCGTCAGGTTAAGCTGCCGTGAATGGCGACGCAACTGCAAAAGGGTGTACACTGCACACATAATACACACACACACACACACACACACCTATGTACCTACGCTGACACACTGGCGCACAGCAAAGGGAATGCAATCGGCGTATACGCGGGACGTATAATGATGCCGTATACACCGTAGAACGGCTGTGTACGTAGCGTATCTGTGCGAACGAATAATATATCTGGAGGAGGGATGCTATCTCTGAAAGTTTTAAAGGCAGGGGAAGTTCGAGGTGGAAGACGGCTGGGATGGAGGGGAAGGGATGAAGGGAACAGAGATCTGATGTTGGGCCATAGGTGTGTGTACGGCTAGAGAGATACACATGGTAGCGCGGCGTGCGAGGTACAACATATCGTTGATTTGTTCCTGGATTATAGCCCCCTGGCCTCTGTCTCGCTCGCGAGAGCTTCTATGCGCGCTCCTCTCGTCGAGAGAACCACGCAGCTGCGTGCGACGCGACCGATGCGATGCAACTCGCCGCCGAATGAGGTTCATCCGCGTTCGCCGCCGTTCGTCATCGCGTTCGTTCGATCATTACTTACGACTCGGGGGGCGAATCGAAAAATGTTGTTTCGTCGATGGCGAAAAAAAAAGCGAGGCAAGAGAATCCGGTCGCACACGACGACGGCTAAAACTATCGCGAAACTTTCCGTTTACTGCACAAGATTTTTTGCCTTGTAGAATTCCACAATCGGAAATCTGCAATACAGAATATACTGAATAGAGAACATTAATCCTTTACATATTAGAAATCTTCTATTTTACTTCTTAATGATGATAAAATTGAAGCTTTAAAGCAATTTATATTATATTTACCGTTTATCTCTTTGATAATATTTGAATGGTTTATCGCTATAATTTTTAAGATATAAATATGAAAGAATAAATACAAATATTTAATATATATAATAAATATTTTTTAATGCTATCTTACTTTCTCTTTTTATTAATTATTACTGTTATATTTTCTGCTTCAAATCTACACGGCCATTGTTCCAGGACGCATAATAAATAACGGTTCTATTCTAATCTTTCTCGCTTCATTTTTGGATATTTATAAGCGATATTTTTTCACAGTGTTGTAAAATGAGTAAACATTAACGGCACAGCACGAGTAAAACGTTCATCACGTACGCATTAGCAAACAACGTCCGCGGCTTTCGCGTGCTCTCCATCAATCCTGCGTGCTGGACGATGACACGTTTCCCGAATGGGTATCGTCAGTGGGGTCGTATTAATAGTACAAATAAGAAAATATATTTGTCATAACAGAGTGTCAACGCAGCTGCGCCGCCTCCCCCTGGCCATTGGGGTGGTTTTCCGTTCGCTGGATGTAAACCAGATGGTGGCGCAATTTGCACCTCGGCCTCGCCGTCGGTCTCTCGTGTGTACGGGCGTGAAACCCGTCGGTGGTTGCCCCCGGGGGTTCCCGGATGCCATCGCGGTCTGTTTGGTTGGTTTTTGGGGGGTAGCGCTCTCTCTCTCTCTCTCTCTCTCTCTCTCTCTCTTTCCCTTCTCGCCTACCGCTTCTGAAGGGGGTGTCGTTGTGCAAACATGCCGCTATAATGGGATCGTTCTCTGTCTGCCGCGCCAACCTCGGCATAGAGCCGTCTTCCTCGTCCTCTCAGGAGCTCGTTTCGCCCGCGCTGATACGCAATATCCGCGTACGTCGCGCCCAACAGATTTCAGCACCCTATTGCACGGCGCGCGGCGCCGAGAATGACTTTTGCGAAATGAGGATCTGCCTATCGCGACATCGCGCAGAAGTCAAACAAACGGGAAACGCGACTTGCGGCGAAGAGCGATTACAGTCTCAGAAGTGACTTGCGCACTTTTCGACTTTGAGATATTGGAAAGATGTATAATTTTATTCTAATTGTTTAAATGTGACACATTAAAAAATAACCTATATTTCATAGAAATAACATTTTCCAAATTTATATATTCGTAAAGATTTACTTATACTTGACAAATATATTTCGACCCCAATTTCTTAATTATCTAATATTTTTCTAATATCTATTTAGTTACATAAATGTTTTTTTTTTCCAATATAAAACGAAGATAATTCCTGAGATCGGCTCAATGAGCGATTACAATTCCCGTCTATTCTTTCGACACGTTTCGAGACAAAAGGCGAAAGGATTGCGCGTGGCTTCTGTCTCGGTCGGAGAATGTGCGCACGGCCGAACAACTCGAAATCTCTCGTACGCTTCGGCGATTCGCGCTCTCCGTAACAACTGTTACAATGCCGCCGATAATAACAACAACGACGACGGGTCCCGCTTTTAAAGGCGCGGGCATAGATTCATAGGATCGCACCCCTAGCCACATTGTGCCCCGGTGGGATTATCGGGGGATGCATGAGGGGGAGTATTACGAAGAACGAAAAAGAAGGAGGGAAGAAGGGGCAATCACAACGCACTCGCGAGCTTGCGGCCTACGAGGGGTTGCTTTTTGTCCCCCTCACCCCGTCGTCCCGCCTGTCGTTCCTTTTTCGGGGAGAAAAACTCACGTAGGTGTGCGTATCTTTCCAATAGTTGTGTGCACGTACGTGTTTGCCATAACTGTAGCTGCCGAAGGAAGAACCTACGTGTGTGCGTTGCCCTACGCGTATTCATGCACAAGATACACGCGCACTATTCGCACACGTACAGGCGAAATCAACTATTCGATCTCAGGGGTGAAAACAACCCTATGACGAGCTCTGATTCGCGCATGCGTGCCGACGAACACCGTAGCCACCGAGGATCCCAGGGGATGCTCCAATACACGCGTGTCGTCGGGACGTTGCTCCCTCTCTTCCCCTCCCCCCGTACGGCTCCTCCCTTCAGGTCCTTGTTATTGTTGCGATTTAATGAAATGTTACGCCCGCTCGCCCGCGATTACTTTCCCATTGCACCGATTAACTCCCCATTCGGTCGGTCTCGTCTCTCGTGGCGGGACAGTGGGACATCTTTTCTCCCTGACGATCCCTGGGGCTACGGCTTCTACTTTTGTACCTCGTTGAAAGGTATGCCGATATCGTATGATGCCTATCAGGGGGAGTTTGATTGATTTTTAAAGCACATGATTTTCGTGTCAATGGAATAATATTATATTGTAAAAAGAGATGTATTAATTATCTTGTAATTACTGATAATTGGGCCTGTCCTATAGATTTGTTCACAATCTCATAACACATCGACTGTTCTTCTCTGTTCCAGGTTTGGTTTAAGAATCGTCGAGCCAAGTGCAGACAGCAATTGCAACAACATCAACAACAGCAACAGCAGCAACAGCAACAACAGCAGACCCCTCCGTCAAAGGGTTCGCCCAGATCGAATCAGAATCACAGCAATAGCAGCACCGGCAGCAGGATATCGACGAGCTCATCGACGACGCCCAGCAGGCGATCCTCGCCGGATTCGCCAGCGCAAGGTAGGGAAGCACCAGTAGCAGGAAATTCTCCGCTATCGACTCCACTCCTATCGACACAGTCGACGTATCCTCGGGTTGGAACGACACCAACTGGCGGCAGCGGGGCCAACAGCAATCTGACAACCCCGTCGCCGCCGTTGACACCGAGCTCCAACCAATTGCAGCCGTCGTCCTATCCGAGCGCGATGAATCAGATTCATCACGGTGAGACTTACAGCTTCGGCTGGAGCTCGGCGGGATCTGCCTCTGTGAACCACAGTCAATACGCCGGCCAAGGTTATAACGCTTACGCCCAAACCCCGGGCGTGTACGGTGGCGATTATTATCAAGCTCAGATTCCCCACATGCACCATAGCCCGCAGGCTAACTACCATCACCCGCAGTATCATCCTAATATGACGCTCACCCCGTCCATGTCACATTTGACCAGTCATCATCTGAATCCGGTGACTAGTCAGACGCAAGCTACCAGCAACGATATAGCGGTTGCTGCTGCTGCCGCCGCTGCTGCCGCCGCGTCGAGCGACGAAGCCACCGGTTACGTGCTGCCTGAACAGAAGTATCCGCCGTTAGTATAGCGGTCCAGCAGGTCCTCCGGGATCTTTCAACGGGGCCAGGAGACCGCGAGCACGGCCGGTACCTCAATGCCCTACCATTGGCGATTGAACACGGCGATTTGTCATGAAATCAATGGCAATCTGGACTCCGACGACAACTGATCGTCCGGGGATTTCGCTAAAACAATTCGCTAGACGTGCTCCAGACTTGATGGGTATGATAATTCGAATCAGTGCGCGAATCAATTATACGAACGTTCTGTATTCGAAATGACTGTGACGACAGATTTAGCCAATACCGCAGCAATCGCGTATATATATCCCTCACTAAGCTTAAAACAAAAAGAAACAATAATGACAACTTAATTTTAATTCGATATTATTTTACAGTTATTGTAAAAATTTTCCCAAACAATGCGCATGCACCTGCGAATAAAATCGAAAACAAACCTATGAAAATACACAATGAAAAACATTTGAATTATAATTTGAATTATAATTTGAATTATACTTATATCAGAACTGATCCTCGTTAAAATTAAAATTACAATTTTTGAGTTTTTAGCATTAGTGTTAATTTAACATGTGATAATGTTATTTAAATATGTATTTGACATTTCTTTGCGTTAAAACATAAATTAAACATAATTTATAAGTAAATAAACAACATAAAAATTATGTAGTTTTGAAATGTTATTTCTAAGTTACAGCAATAAAATATACGTATCAACATGTTGTTTATTTATTTACCTAAATTATAAGTTTGAATTTTACTGAAAAAAATATATTTGCACAATTTGTTTTCACATTATATTAAAATGTTTTGTGTTGTTTCTATATAATGTTTGTAACACATTTTCTCTAATATATATATTTCTTAACATATTTATCCTATGTCAAATTAACACAAAAATTTCGGTTGACCGCATTTCGGTTAAGACATGCAGTAAATATTAAATTTAACACAAATTTTTCAAATGTACAAGATGAATCATGCAAGCTTTGAACGAGGTGCATACGCAATGTCTTGTTTGCCTATGACAGTGATGCGCCAAGACGCAATTATATTGTCTTCTAAGTAGAAATATATATTCTTTTTATATAAATTATTTTCTATAATATTTTTTTAGTAGAAGCACTTTCATATACAAAAGTTGATGAAATTAATAAAGAAGTTAATAATTTACGAAATGTTTTGTATTTAAATCTGAGTATATAATTTCGTTCTGCAACATCATAGTACACGTGAAAAAATAACTTTATAGACAATTAAACGTCATTCGATTTTTAATTTTTACGTTTCTCATTATGTAAATTTATTAATAAAAAGTAACAGCTTTTTGTTAATAATGTTTTTATATATTTTACAATAAAAACATTATAACAAAAATTTTATTATTAAAATTTGTTAGAGAATTTTATAATAAAAAATACTTTTCATTAATAAATCACACATAAATTCATGTATAAATTTATTTTGGAAAAAAAAGTGAAATTTTCTCTTTAGTCATGATTTTAATTTTATTACAGAAAAAAGAAAATTTACATATTCCATATTCATTTTGATATATCGAATATGTTTTTTATTTTCTTCTTTGATGTAATTTTTGTATAAATTCACAAATGTATTAATTATCGACATGCAAATGTTTCATAATTTAGTCCGGTAATAACAGTATTTCACTTTGATTTTTTTGCTTTTCTTTTTTCTAGAATTTTTCATTACAAGATAGCGAAAAGTTATATTTTTACGTTGCACTTTTCACCTCCTTAAATAAAATCAATGCCCGACAATATATCTAAAATCTAAACTATTGAAAAAAAGTTATGAAAAGCAGACTTTACAAATATCTTTAATATAATATTTTTATTAACAATACTGAACAAAAACTATGTTATAAATGTTTATTACTTTGAATTATTAATAATAAAACAAGTTTTATTATTTTAGGATCTTTAAAGAGATTCTAAACGCGCGTGCACAAAGAAAGAACGAGGAAAGACATTTTGCTTAAGTATCTAAAAAATTAGCGAGATATAGATACTAAAATAATTTTGTGCGCCAAAATCAAATTGATTGCGTGCGTAAGATGCTCAAACTAGTTATTAAAATATCCAAATTTATCGCGGTATTATGGTAAAACATTTTTAAAAATAATTGTTTTAAGTCTAAAACAAAAATGTTTTCAGATCTATATCTAATTAAATTTTTAGATATAAAAAAAATGTTTTTTCTGTATAAGAATCGAATACAGACAATCCACAAGAAGCTAATTCGCAATTACTGTGAAAAAAGATTTTTACCAAACTGCACTTTAAATTGCGAAAATTATTGTTTTTTCGCCATATTTTCGTCACAATTCTGTCGAAAATAAAATCCACATTCGTAGTTAATATTTAATGCTGAGCTCTAGATTGTCTGAATTTGAGCTTTATCTAAATAATATAAACTTTGAGGACAAATATTTTATATATTTGAATGAGATAAGCGGATTTGGTAATAAATGTAAATTACGAATGTGCAACTTGATAAACGACCGATGTCAGTTCATGGGATAATCGAATTTTATTTTCGAAAGATAGGAAAAAGACCGAGAAAGTAAATTTGTGCTTGTAAATAAAAATAAAAGGCTGTATTCATGGAAATTGTCAAGTTTTCTATATAAAAAGCTTGTATGCGTCACACATCGGAATTTGTTTTAAGATCTAATCTATGATATCTTTTGCATTTTTAGAGATTGAAAGACGAGTATCTCATCACTGCCGTCTTTATCATTGGTATTATCCTTATTATTACAATTAACATAGATAATTATCCATATCAACGGCCACAGTAGCCATGAAATTCTTGTAAATAGTAATAATGAATATATGATCGTGCGTGAATGAGAAAGAGAGGGAGAGAGAGAGAGAGAGAAAGAGAGAATAAAAACAGAGTTTAGAGTTCTATCACGAGATCTCGAGGATACCTCTATATATTAGAAAGAAAAAGGAGAAAAAGAGTGTGTGTGCGTGTGTGTGACAAAAAAAAGAGAGAAAATGATGTGAGAATAGTCTCATTCTATAAAGTCTTGTTATATAGTCGTTTCTTTCTATGGTACTCTTCGTCTGTTCGAGGGAATTTAACTTTGTAAAAATACCCATTGCACCTTTCGCGCGATAACTTAATTATCATAATGTGTTTTCTGTTAAAAGACAGAAGTATATGCGAGAATGCCTACTTAATCGTGAGTGTATATTTCGTGTATACTATCTAATGTATATTATCCTGTAACATTACGTTAGACGATGTATAATTAAAGAATAAAAAAAATTATCATTAAGATTAATGATAGAAAGGCGAAAATCATGATGAATATTATGAACACGCGTAGATCTAAGCTACTTTGTAATAATACGATGCAAATGTACATAAAACGTATATATCTCTTGTAAGATACATGATTGTTCTATCATGTGCGAAAAGGGATCTTCCTACATCAGAAAAAAATATCGCATATTATTAATAAGTGGTGTCAATTACTTTTCCCCTTTGATCTCCCTACCGATATTTCTATCGATCGAGGGCATTGTCCGATTCTTTTAAATCGAAATTCTATCGCTTCTCGCGTATGTGCCCTGATGTGCGGATTACGTTTCGAATTGTATATCTGTGACAAAATTCCCAGCACGCGATACGCAATCCCTCTTTCCATTTTGGCCTGGCAGCTTTATAGATCGCGAGCGCGGTTCTTATTAATCACACTGATGTTCGCAAGACCCTACCGCCGCGGGCTGCAATTCTGCTAATGCATTTGAAATTAATTAACGTCAAAGCGACCGCACTTCGTTATTTGAGCGGCCGCGTATATATATCGATCTTGAACCATTAAGCCTATATTAATTACAAACTCGCGGTTGCACGAGGTAATCGCGATGCAACTGCGTCGCTGCTGCGTACTCCCTGGCGTCTAATTTTTCTGTCACGCAAAATACATACGATGATGCATCGCGTAACAGATATAAAGGCAACTTAATTTCTCAAATTGAAAAATCTACAATGCAGCGTATGTGACATCTCTAAATCTAAAATGTATATATAGCTGTCACGCAATTAATTTAATTATTTACATACACGCACGTAAAGAAACGTAAGTATTAATAATTTATCCGATAGAAAGATAACGAACTATTCAGTGATCCACGTGAGCGTGACGCTTACAAATACGGAGGAGGGAAAATGCATCGATCATAATCTCGATTGCTAAACTCATCTTCCGCGCTTGGTCCATTAGGAAATCACAGGTGTTATGGATTCTGTGGTAGATACGTACTAAATACGACGATAGGGGAAGATATGTCTACCAGTAGCGCATTTCTAAATGGCCCAAAAACATCACAATACAAAGGACCCCATGCAAGCATATAAAGGAAAGCCGCCCCTATGCCCAGCTAATTGGACAGATCGCGTACCTGTCTACCTTTTGACGACGTAATCCGGCATCCTTTCTAACTCATCAAATTAACGAGCTATAACGAATCGCTTGTTGCCCGCGTGCGCTTTGATGACCCTTTCGCAAATCCTCCGCGACTTTCTCTTTAAAGAGGATATCTACCTCATGAAAGACACTCGAGAGCATAATCGATTCAATCTCCACACTGGATTTGCGTCATTTTACGTTCGTTTTAAGTAGTCTTGACAATAGCCGGATCCTTACATCATAACAACGAATAAGAAATAATCGCCTTCACAGAATCGTACAGGAGTTTTCTGATTCATTAATTCTGAAAAGCGTGAGGAAAACAACTAAATTAACTGTTTTAATTGTACCTGATGAAAAGTTTTGGAAACATTAAAGTTTACAAATGATTTTTTTTTAAGACCTAAATATCAAGACACACAAAGAGGATTTAAATTTCAGGACGGATCTCGGAACGGTCGAGACATATATTCGTAAAAAAATCCAGTATTTCGAGAAACAAAAGGCCCTAGGAAGGAAGCAAGTGATGCAACACTCTAGCAGTATAACATCAGGGTAACGTCAAATTATTCAACGGCATTTCAATGATGTTAGAGACGTCATTTGACGTCATCCTGTTTATCGGAGCTTTACGACGTTGGGTTGCCGTTGATTCTCGCCGCGACGTCGAGTCGCAGAGGCCACCGGCGTTTCATTCTTGCGGCGAAGACAATGGCCTTGAACTTGGCCGAGTGTCGTACCGAAGAGTTAAAATCGGCTTGCGTTTAGCCGGATCCCATTATAACAACTACGGGAGAGTCGCCGGTAAGCTTCATGCCACGGTTCCGCTTACTGTGTCACCGGGCTAAGCCCCGACTTACCTACCTATATCCTCGTAAACGGTTCTCTTACCCCTTTTCCTGTAGCGGCCTCCCTGTCTATGCTGGTTTAATACTTGCATTATCCCTCTTTCCTTCCCACCTACCCAAAACTTCGTCGGACAGATAGCGGCTTGTCTTTCGATAAGATCAATAGGTGTCCGCCATTGGCGGATAATTAGACTATTCCATAAGTCAGTCAACAATCAACAATCTTCTTTGTCGTTAGCGAGTGGTCGACAATTTTTTGATCGCTACGGAATATATGAATAGTCATTTTAAGTATAACAAATTTTTCTTTTTCTTAAACAGATGGTACCTTTACTAAAGATTTAATATCCCTTGGAAAAGCTAGAAACGAATCGTTGCAACGTAATTTATCGCACCTGAGAAAAACATAAAAAAAAATCCTTTCCCACTTATTTATTATTCATATCTCTATAAAGTAACGTTAGCGTTTCCATATATTTAAAGTATACCGTAAGAGGATTGATTATAAAACGCGATTTACCGACGATGTATCTCCGGTATTCGTTTAACCTATATTTTGTTTTTCCTACCGCTGATGGGGTCACAGGTGAAAATGAGTTTTGCAGGACGACCTGCGTCGATTCGTATTCCACTATGTTTACGTGCATGACACTTTTCACCTGTGCCCTACGTTTCGAACGCGGCGGATTTGATAAATTATTATGTATATGCGTTCACAAAAAGTCTCTACGGCGGAATCGTCGCTGGACTCTATTTCGCAGCAGATTTCTAATAATTCGCTCAATCGCGCGAACAATTTCCACGAGCAAACAGTATAAATAATGAAACCCCGCAGCGCGCTGGTTTGATAATTCGACCGGTGGTTAAATAATTAAATCGCACCATGGCGCGCGAGCGCGCGATTATTCCGCGACTTATATATTTCCACGCGGAAAATTAACGGTAGCCGCCATACGGAAGATTAATTTATGCCGGAAGAGATGGAAAAAAAGAGGAGAGAGAGAGAGAGAGAGAGAAACGGAAAGAGAAGACAAAGTGCGATCTGCGGAAGCAGGACGGAGAGGATAAAGGGCGAATGAAATTTTCACGCAATCTCGGAGGTCCGTAAAGTCCAGAAGGGAATTCTTTCTCGATTGGCAATATCCCTAACGAGAGGAAGGGACCCGCGCTGAGACGCGGGGGGGGAGGGGGATTGGTAGGAGCAAAGAATGAGCGTGGACTCGAGGACGGGTGAGACGGGGAGGAGTAAATCGGCAGGATCAAAGAGGCCAGCTCGTGCAGCCGTAACTAGATTTCCCGTTCCCACTTTGAGGATCGCTTAATGCTCTATAAGCGGCCGTTTTAAACTCGAGAAAATCGAATCAGGAAGGAATCGGAATCGCGCCGTGCCGCAAATTCAATTGAAAAAGTCGCTAGTCAGTGCGGATCGAGACGCCAGCGAGAACACGTCCTTGCCTTGCACGTTGACGCTGTACCCTTTGATCTTTCTCGCTCCTCTCTTTGTCCATGGCGTTTCTCCACTCGTATTTCCGCACGGTCGGGTCGATCCGAGCAGCAAGCAATTTTTGCGGGGCAAATTCGATCACAAATCCGTGTCGTTGTTAACTAATTAGAACGCCGACGATAAGAAACGGCGACGTGGAGTGAATCTGCGCGAAATAACGACGGTTAACAGAGTTAGCCGACGGCTGAGTTAATTTTTAAATTGACAGAATCAGTTGACGAAAACTTCAATGCAAGAAAGAAATCGAGGCGATTGTGCGCGCGCTAAAATGATTCCGGCGACGTTAATAATTTCTCGCTCTAAACCGTGCAGAATTTCTGAGGTTCCGAAGTGGATCGAAGTAGTATAAAATAGTTACTCACGTAGCGCGCAAACGGGAAGTAGGGAGTTATTAAAAATTCAACATCGCCGCGCTTGAAAGGACCTCCGCTCGTCCGCATTGAATCGCTCGATAATCGACGGGGCTTCGCGGCGAGGCGAAAAGCGCGCGCGGTGCGCTCGCTTCAGCCGTCACGCGCGCGCGAGAAAGAAAAAATACATTCGATTCTTCGCCGTAGATAGACGCGCGCCGCCTCATTTAATCAGCACAATATTATCGACAGGTCTCATCCCGGCGGATTAGCGTCCTCGCGAGGCTCGCAGCTTGCAGCAGTTTCGCCGAGGATGCCTCCGCTGGTTTACAGTTCCGACGGCGGAGGATAACGGACAGTTAGGGCGTCTGTACAATGGTGCGCAAAAACCGATCGCGCATTCGATCGAGAAATCGCTCTCGGGAGCAATTTTTTGCCCCCGTCCGCCCACGCTCGACCCAATTTCGTGCCTTAACCGGCGGCGGCGGCCAGGAAGATCAGACGCTCCGCCAGGAAGTCAAGGGGGACATGAGCGCATTGTTCAGCTCCCTCTGTCCAAACATTCGACTCGCCCAGCAAGCGATCAACGCACCTATATCCCCGCCCCTCTTCCGTCCCGTCGGTTTCCCCCGTTCGTTTTCATTGCCCTCCCTCGAGCCTCACATCGGCCCCAGAGGAAAAGCAGGTAATCCTAAAAAATGGACCGTCGGCTTCCGCCGCGGGGAAATTCCTTCGGCTGCGCGCGTACATCCGCTTGCGCGCAACGCGATGTTACAATACAACGCATACGAGCGCATCATCGCTGGGGATCGGAGGGTCATTCGGAGGGTAACACACTCCTGGGAGTGGATAGGATGCAGGGCGAAAGAGTTCATTGACGATAATCGTGGAAACGGCGGAAAGCGAGCAGCAATTTTCGCGGCGCGACCGATTAAACGTGCGTAATGTGCGCGGAATCACGGGTGCGTCGAAATCACGGGCTCATGATTAACGCGTGGACAATTGCATTGCGCATCACGATTATCCGACGGTGCCCGCCGAATGCGTTATTACTGCACCGTTGCCGTTCGGACTTTTACGCGATTTTTCCTCCCGCGAGTTCGCGCGGTTAATGGAATAATCATATCGTGCCTAACTCTGTGATATTTGCACAGCGATGTTTTAGTCGCACATTAACGGGCACGGTAAAGTATTGTAAACAGCATAAAGCTATTAACAATGTTAATCTAAAGACTGTTTAACATTCATAATAAATTGTGGCTAGAACTTCCAATTTGTACGAGCGATATGTTAAATATAACATCATTATCCGCCACGTTCCAACCTTATCACGTTTTTCATCGCCGTGGCATTAAATTACAACACAAATTTACGTATACAACGTGCTTTTTTATCGCGTCGTGTACACATAGTTTTTATAGAGTATCATATTTGCACATGCATATTTACATAATGTAATATGTGATAAAAAATGTAAACCATGTGCTGTCGTAAAGTTTTCTGCTAACAACCTCATGAAATAAACGAAATTTCACTGACGTGCCAGCGTCATCGATATCGAATATCACTTTGCAAATCCCAAATTGCATCCTTATCGTTCTTAGAGCCGCGTTTCAAGTTAAGCCATCCACTTCGTTCCATCTCTATATCAACGTGAGGTTCCATACTCTTCGCTGCTACGACTCCAAAAACCTTTTCCATTTTAGGGAACACTCACTGTCAGGGTAAAAGAGTAGCGTGCAGTTATAAGTTCTGCACACAGAATAAAAGTATATAGCGGACCGGTCGGATAGGGGGACAGGAGACCGCGGACGTAAGAGTAAAAAGAGAAACGAAAAGAGGACGTTGAGCGAGGTTGGTGGTAGACGACGGTAGAGAGAGAGAGAACGGAGAGAAGAGAGGGAAGATGAGACGGGGGGAAAGGGAGGGGGAGGGGGCAAAAAGGGAGGCAGAAGCGAGCTCGTCTCCACGAAGGATCTCTCGTACAAGAAGAGAGAGCCGAGAGAGGGTCCTATAAATAATTAGCGAGGAGTCGCTCTCCGCTCGGCGGGCGTAAGCGGCTTACAACCCCCGCTTCCACTCTTCTCCACCTCCCGCCGCTTCCCGCTCGTTCCTCCACGAGCCACCCGCCATTCCCCCGATCCTGCACCGCCCGCGATTGCTGCCCCTCGCGACCAGCAACTACCCTCGCCGCTACACCCTCTCGTCCGGCTCCTCTGCCTTCTCTCTGCTGGCGGAACTCGCCAGCCACGATCGCTCTTCAGCTCCCTACGAGCGATCTCTACGCACACCACTGAGGGCTCCTGGCACCAGAGATAGGAAAGAGCCCACCGTTACGCGACCGTAAAGACGTGGATGTATCTACGGAAGCGTTGGACATAGGGGAATGAAAAGAGCGACAGGGGAATGGTTTGCGTTGAGGTGCAGTTATCAAACCGGGAAGATCGGTTCATTAATTGTCGATAATGAGTGGGTCACGTGTCAAGCTTTGATATAAATCTCAATCGCGAAGACAAGTAAAAAGATTTTTCGCAAAAAAAAAAAAAAAAGAAATATTTTTTCCATACAGCCTTTCCAAATATGTTTTTATAAAGTAAAAAATATATATGTTAGTTTGGGTATTTATATATTTTTTACTAAAACTTAATCTTTCTGTTTATTTCCCTTTTCAATATTTGCACATATATTCGTGATATTTTGCAAAATATTATCTCCGCGAATATGATGGAGGTTTTACTGTAATCTGAATATGTCGGCATTGTCTGGATTCGTTAAAAGTAACGACTTCAATATTACTCAAAATATTATCTTATAATTTTATCTATCATTTTTCAAAATTACTGATATAATCATAAATAAAAACAACTCTATTTCTAATGGTAGAATCTTATTTAAAAAATACAACTGCAATCAGTAGTTTGCAAATTATAATATCTGATAGTAAAACTTCGAATTCCGGCAGTTCCGTGGAGACGCCGTTTAATTATTCGAAGCGCTTAACGCCAACAACGATTGTCAAAAGCCTTTTAGAAACAAGTCGAAAGTTAAGAGTGTGCTACTCGAACGTTTAAACTAGATTACCGTTGCCGATTGTTAACCCGTGGACAACTGCCGGAGTTTGTCGCGAAGTCCCTAATCGTCTGACGCTGCTGTTCGGTTACCGAGATCCGCGATCGATAGCACGTCAAAAGTCCGATCTACTGTATACCATGAGATTGACGAGCGGGAAATGTTAAGCCGGAGATGAATGACATTATTCATTGCGAGCTGGAGCTTGCGACTGAGAAAAACTAGCTCGTTATCGAGATTGGAAATCGATGAGAAATCAAACGGCCGACATGACTTGACCGGGGATGTAGGTTTCCCGGAGGGATGTATATGTCGCCATCGAAAAGTTACATTTCCGATTACAACACGTAGTACAGTAATTTAACAGAAATACAGTTGAGTATTTTGTTGTAACATTGTATGAAGATCTTTATTAATTAAATATGTCATATGTGTATGCGTTTATAAAATAAACAAAATATTAACGTACATAAATAAATAACGTGTAAATATATATAATATTGTAAATAAAATATTATGTATATAAATAAAAACATTTCACTTTGTTATTATAAAATTTGAATAAAAAACAACAGTAACCATCTTGTATGATTTTCATTACATGACGTTAATTAATTTATATTAATATTAAAATTAAAATATAAGGGGAAATATTTAGATACTTTTATACTTAGGTGTTATCGTTCTATTTTAATTTTATATCGTAAGCAAGAAAGTTATTTCAGTTTCGCATTCTGTTATCTTTGGACGGGAAACAATCGGCGACGTACCGCCGGACGGGTGGTCCGTGTGCATGATCGACAGGAAAAGGGGATGGCACGGGGGGAGGGGGTTAGTCACTGTTACAACGGGCCGGCTTAACATCCGAGGCGCCGATGTTGACTAACTGGGCTAACAACGCAGTGGTATTTGCCACCGGCGTTGCGTCGATCGGCACGTGGCTCCAGTTGCTCTGGCTATTCGATTAGCCAAGCTTATGCTTATTTACGAGCAACGATCGTATTCGATGCTCGTTTCGAAGATCTCTTTTCTGCCGCCCTTTTGAGGCTTTCAAACCGAGTATTTTTTTTTATTTCGTGACACATAATTTTATATATCATATATAGCATTCCGTGCATAACAGATTACTTATTTTTTTACGAGATTGTTGAAACATTTGAATGCACAATATTATTTTATGATCAAAGTTCAAAGGCGTAAAGGTATCATCGATACAATAAAACTCTTTACGTCTTTGAATAATTTCATAATAAACCATTTATATCTTTTGCACATATATGTGTATTTATAAAATACGTACTGTTTGTACGTATCGTTAAATATACGTAAAACTCAAATAAAAATCCACGACGAAGAAAATTCGAACTGCGGTAATCCGATATGATCTTCGCGTCACAAGGAACGCGAAGGATAGCGACATCGAGGGATTCGCGACTCATTGTCAGTATGGCAGCGAAATCGAAGCGTTAACGGTGTATATATGTGTGAAGTCACACCGGCCCGTTGCGTATTCGATCCGAATGCAGTGCGTGGCGAGCGCGCGTTAGTGACGCAACGCGTACATCACGGAACGGCCGCGTGTTCTACGTGCGCACGGGTCCTTATGCACAAAGTGAATCTCGGATTACTGGTCCCTGGGGCTCCCGGAAACCCTATACCGTCGCTCATAGCTGAAGCGAGACGTGACGTCGACGAGAACGAGGGAGACTGAGGAAGCAAACGAGACAGAGAGAGAGAGAGAGAGAGAGAGAGAGAGAGAGAGGGGGGGGGGACAAGCGGGGAAGAGGGAGAGGGAGAGGGTGGAAGGAGACGTGGTCGGGCTTGATGGATGTCTGGTACCCGCGATTCCCGTGTCGGCCGGCGCACGTCTCATGGCCGCGCTCTATTAATGGGTCCGTAATAGCCTATTTGTGATCGCTAATAGCTGAAGCCCCGTCTTCTTCACCCTCCGTGCGCGTCACGGCCGTGTCTCCTTCCCTTTCATCCCTTCGCCGCGAGAGATTCCCTTGGGAAATCTGGATGGTACCCTGCAAAATGGATCCGATCTATCGCGTTCGACCCTCTCGGTGATCCTGCTCTTTTTCCTTTTACTCTTTCGCGACGACCTCGAAATTACCGCAGAAAGACTGTGAAAACTATCGTCGTTGGTAATCTCTCATAATGTGGATCTCATTGAGCGTCGAGATATACATGTATCGTATGTTCCTAACATTTAAGCGACGACAAGATCATTATGCATCGCGAGAGCTTGACAGACTTTTTGTTCGTTATTTTCAGCATCGCGTAGTTAAAATCATAGCGTACCAAAAATTAATAGTTCTCTCTTTAAAGAAACTCGAATAAGCAATAGAAGCATCTTCTAAGAAGTGATACAACAATCTATCAAACTTTATTGTAAATTTTATCATCCAATTTTCTGAAACATTAAAAAAAAGTAAAAGAGAGAAAGAGAAAGGAAATATTACCATATGTTATCACCATATACAGTTTTCTTTCTTTTATAACTTATGATTTTTTCCTTAAGTTATAATCGACGTGTTTGTATAATCGTTTTCAAAAAATAATTCAATGTAAATAAATTATACAGATAATGACCTAACAATAATGGCAGACATCATATTTTTTACAACGTTGTAATTTGCAGAAATAATTTAGAATAGAGAGAACTGTAGTACTTGTTATTACAGAAGACAGATTACATCAAACAGAATTCGCTTCCTGGATAAAGAATCGTTCCACCCAATAAGTATATTGATCGCTTCCGGAAGCTTGCCTTACACGTCGCATTGCGACATTTAACGAATCGCGGTGTAAGCTCACTTTAGCCACGTGTGTAGCACATACATATGCGGATGCGTCACCCTAAAAATGATTCACGCCGCAGGAAGGAGTAGGAAGAAAGAACGAAGGTACCCCGATTTCCTTCCTTCGCACAAGGAAATCTTTTACGTCCGGCGCAACGCCGGATTTCTTATACAATGATGGGCGGTGAATGAGGAGTCGATGTAGCAGGTAGCCTCGAATGGCCCCGATCGGTGCAAAGAGGAATCGTCTGAATGGACTTCGCACCGACGCATCGAATGATCAAAAACTCGTTAGTCCCGGTCCGACTTGCAGGATAATAAATGTGGGAACACGAACTGCTATCAAAGACGTCCATTCCTGCTGCCCGAGATTCTATCGTTCATCATGCTACTCGTGTTACGCGACCTATCGCTCTCGATTGTAACAGAATCGCTATTATTGAGATCGGTGACGGGCATTGACTTTCTGTCCCATAAAAGTTTTATGATCTAAATTTTTTCTCTCTCGCTGATCTCACTATAAAAAACTGAAAAAAGATGTGTCTATTTCGCAGATTAACAATCAATTGAAATGCAAACATGTATTATGTAATTAAATTGAAAATAGAAATTGCAAGAAACATAACTTTTTTGTTTCAAAAAATTACGTTTACCACAACTATTAGATCTTGACTTAGGAAAAATCTCTACGGTCGCTGGGCAGACGTATTATAGTACTGGTTGTACCTATATTTTGACACTGGCAGAAATTCGTAGTAGGGCGATGACGCTGAGGTTGGTGACTGCGTGGAATCAATTTCTTATTGGTCGTACGTGATCGGTATCTCGCGTCCCGCGAGTATTACGCTGCAGAATTACGTGAATGGGCCGTGGGATTGGGCCCTCCGCGGGGTACCGCTTAGAAAGTCGCTATTGGCTGGCACAATCAAATTATCTGCGAGTGTATCGGGAGTTAGTGCCTGACGATCTCAACCTGACGCGAGAAAACTTGCTCATATTAAATTCTTTTAATCCGTTTAAATCTTATTCTTATAAAAACATCGCTATTTTATCATATATTTAGCTAGAATAATATATACAAGGTAATCATTAAAAGTCATTAAGTACTCTGATAGATTTTAAGAGATAATTTTTCACCAATTTAAATTAAAAAACTCCATGTGACCATATGTCCGAGAGTCTTTGTCTCAAAGATATTCTAAGTAAAATTTCAAACAATTTTTTTCGAAAAAATTATTTCAAACATACACAAAGTTCTTTTAAAATAACATCCGAGGATTTCAAAATTATTGAAAAAAAGAAATTTTTCCTCCAACTTTAGTACTCTGTATCTTTGAAACTGAGCCGTTTCCGACATATGCTTATACGTTTTTATCTTAAATTAGCGTAAAAAATTATATTTTTTAGATTACTTAGTGATCCTACATAATAACTCTACATATAAAGTTATGAGAATATATGTAAAAGTAATAGCAACTACCTTTATTACTTTACTTCTCACTGAACAATTAGTTTGGTATTACATTTTTTCATATTTTATGTTAAATCTTTCATTTTTTTCGTAATTTACTTTAATCAATTAAATATCGTCAAAATTTATAATATAAAAATATTTCAGTTTCACGGTTTTTGAAGAACAAATAAATACAATACAATCTTGATGTAATCATGGGAAAAAATTCAGTTGCACATAAATTAAAAATCTACTATCTTCAATTAGAAAGGTAATTAGATATATCTAATTAACAAAGCAAGTTCTTACTGTGTTAAATCTATTAAATTCTAATTATAAGACATCGAGATAAACAGACACATTTTATCACAATTCTGAAATTTTAATTAGTACAACTAGAATGAATTCTATATGTTTATTTGTTGTTAGTAAAACCAAAGCACTTTTCTCTGTGCAGTTTCTCAAAATATCGTCTTTTCATTTCTTTGTGAAAAATATTTTCGTATGGAAGCGACAGCTACATGAAACACCTGTAAAGTTAGGATCATGACGCTGAAAACGCTGGGACGACCGAGATGACCAGCAAAACTGTCTTAGAAAAGAATAGACCAATGCATCCGCAACGAAATCCACTCGAAACCCGTGGAGCATCTAAAGTCCACTTTTCTCCCGTGATTCTATCTGAACTCGCGTGATCAATCATTATCAATGGCGTTCGTTGTCACTCCGGGTAGTATTCGCCGAACGAGACGGTGGGTGGACATTCCGAGCACAATACGTGTAATGAAATCCATCGTGTCGATGGAGTCAATCGAATTTACATTACGGTGCCGGATCGAACGGTAGTCATACGACGAAAGTAAATCTCGCGAGATGTACGATAAGAAGATTACCGAATAAAAGTCAACATTTGAATCGGTTGATATTGAAGTGGTTAAAACGCGTGCTCAATTTTCCGGCGTAATGATTTTTATTTGCTTATATAGTATGTAATAAAAAAAGACAATTAACTTACGTTAATTATATTATGTATTATTATGTTTAATATTATTTTTAATTATTTTATAATCATCAACTGATCAGGAAAGAATTCATGTAAATTTCTTCAAGTTCTGTCACGCATACCAATCTAAACATATTTTCAACGTCGATGATAACTTAAAGAATTATATATAATCAATGTCAGGCATGTAACGTGACGCGAGGTTTATGTATCCTATTAAAACCGGAAGACACTTATCATTCTCACTAACCCCAAGGCGCGCGTGACCCCGTCGAGTACGGTGAGGTGGGTAATTCATTGACTTGGTAACTCGGTGACTTTCACCGGTGATTTACGCGAAAGCTTCATAAGCGGCTTGCCTCAGTTTCAAATTCCGTTCTCTCCTCGTCAATGAGCCCTGCATCGCGCGAGCGCAACAAGGAGAGTCCTCGTCGCGGCGGAGGGAGGCCTTCGCCGGGACAGAAAAGAGACGGACAAATCCTAGGCAAAGGACATAACGCTGCTGGGGCAAAAGAGAAAAGAAGGCGAGCGGGAGAGAGACAGAAGACGCGGATAAAGGGGGAAACGATGGGGCGGAACGTAGCAAAAGGTTATTTGCACCGAGTTGTCTTTTTTCAGTGCTTTTTGTTCGAACAGTTTGTCGAACGGCTCAGCCGGCTGATCTTCGGGATGATGAGCATGAACTACATTCTATATAAAATCCGGGAGCGTTTCAAGCGCCGAAGCACGAATGCGCTTTCGCGCGCATCGATCGTTTAACGAGAGTCGTCCTTAAGCGTCTGTGCAAGAAGAGATTTCGGGAACGACTTTGGCGCCCACAGAAAGGGGATGACCTCCCGAGTATCCGGGGCTGATCTCCTCCGTCGCGGTCTCGGGAAGATTGCACGAGCGCACCGAGGTCATAATTCGCGACTTAATTTCGTGTCGAGAGGTCTGTCACCACTTTATTTAATTCACTCCAACTAGCATGTATTAGTTTCTTTGAGCACATATTTCCATTTTTTTCACTATTCCAAATTAAATCCACCATCTAATTTATCTATTTACTTACATAAATCTATTTATGCTATATTGTATATATTAAATTTAATTATCTAAATTTTCAAAAAAAAATGTATTTTAATCTAATGTATGAAACAATAGACCTATAACAATGTTTAATTGGCACAAACAACGTAAAAAAACTCTTGATTTGTAACTAGATATGTGTATTGTATTTTGGAAGAGGCCGAAAATGTTCATTCCGTAAATCTACCGGCAGAATTCACGACAGCAGTCACGAATGGAATTCAATGAGAATAATCCGCAGCTGCGGGCATTTGTCTCGTTCAGTGACGAGGATAATAATCTTTAAGTGCCGTCTTACGTTAATTGAAATCAGCGTAGCGAGTGCACAAGATAACAGAGGTGCAAACGCCTGTCTGTTTTGGCATTACGAGCAGGATAAGCTACATTGAATATATAAATAAGTAGCAGGCCAATTTTAGATGATAACTAAATAACGATAACATTCGTCAGAATTGTAACGCGTGATGTCTGGAAAATAATTTTTACGACGAATTACAATGACATGTTCACGCGAACCTTAATGTTGCCGCAAATGTTACAAGTCCGTAAAATTTCACGGATAAAAAGCGTCGGTAAAATTGGCGTTGGTTAATTAATTAATCGTGTCAAACTGGGATCGGTGGTTCTTACTTTAATGCCATGTAATACCTGTAATACCACTATCGATTTGATGCAGATCTCTTAATGCCACCAGAGTAGATTACGGTTCAAAAACTGCGAGCGTTTTATGCGCCTTATCGCGCAATTTGAGCTAAAACCGGCAATAAATCTGTAATCTTTCTATGTGTATTATCCCGTTGTATGCAAAGAGTTCTATAGCGCTTTATTAAAAAATAAATAATTTTAAATTATTCTGTTTTGTTCACATTTTAAGCTTAAGAAAGTTACCCTATATATTTATAGTCAACTAAGCTTAATACTTATTTAAAAATTTAAACAATGTTGTTCTTTTCAGATGAACAAACAAATTAAACTTCTAAATATGTAAGATAAATATTAAGGACACACAGAGAGAGATTTTTTTAGATTTAATAAACAGTTTTGTTCGACTATTCTAAAGCATATATTTCTTTGGTTTTAATTTTATACACATTTCTTTAGATTTAATAAAATTTATTAGAAACAAAGAAATATATGCTTTGGTATAGTCGAATAAAATTGTTTATTAAAATCAAAGAAATCTTTCTCTCTGTGCATATAATACATTTTTCAAAGTATTGACTAAAGATTCAAAAATTTTACACATCTCTAAAACAAAACTTTTCTTCTACCAATTTCTGACTCGCTGCTATAATAAAAAAAAAATATATAAATGCTTAATTTGTACATACGTATATGTCGCTTTATTTTTCCCCATTCGCATCTTTCCACAACAGAATTCAAGAGAACAGACCAAACACATTCTGCGGTGAACTACTCCTCCATGCACACGACACTATTTACGTTAGCCAACCGGCGCCACGTGCGTTCGGAATCGCTAATTCCCACGAGTTGCGAGCGAGAGACAGTGAGCAAGAGCGTGACGGCCGTGTCTCGCCGATATTTCACCTGTCTGTCAAAACGGACGTGCCGTGCGAGGATTCATCCGTCCCGTCGCGCGTCGTCGTCGTCGTCGTCGTCATCGTCGTTATCGTCGTCGCCGTGAAGTCGGTGGCCATCGCGCGCAGATGCGGAACCGACGATCCCGGCGCCTAATCGCGATATGTCTCGCATGGCGTAGTCCCGATCCGTCAATGAGGAAAATTGGCGTAAGAGCGCATGAATGGGCCCTGGCGGTGAATAAAGTGGCCGCGCGTTAGTATAGGTTTATGGAAGCAAGCCGGTTTTAGCTACGCTAATAGCATAGTAATGCTGGCTGATCTTTTCGAAATCCCGTAAGAGCATTAACCGCTCGCACGTGAGCAAGTTAAATTGCTATGTTGCGGGTATACCGCGGGTATGTAGCTATCACCTGGCTACAGAGCGCGTCAAAAGAAAGGGTGGAGGATCGCCGACGAATCGGGAGGGCGAGACCCATCGGCGGGGAGAAAAATTATTCGCACTGGCGTCTTGAAGCGGTAACGAGATTAGAGGCATTCAGGCCCAGCGTGCGAGCGAACGTCGAGGATCCCATAGCCGGTGGGATTATTTTCGCGCGTGCCGTCAGGTTTTGAGACAGGCTGTAACGTGATTTTCGATAACGTGCTAATAAGGCGTGATCTATACTCCGTCGGCGCGTTTAATATTACGGTGGACGATCGCGGGAAATTATCGCGTGTGATTACTGTATATATCTTCCTGTGCCTCTTGCAACAACACATAAAGTAATTCGCAAGTTTACGTAATGACATATTTTATGGAATATTTTGTTTAATCTGTTAAATCCTTATCTATTCCGATAAAGGCTCAATATATATAGCTTCCTTGTCGATTATTAAAATTTATAACTTATTTATATAACTGAGGTGTGGAGATGCGCGAGTAAATAAATTAACAAAGTTCATTGGGTACAGCGTGATAATATCCAAGTTTGTACTTGCCAAATGCGTAAAAGTAAAAGAATAATTAATCCGTCTGATATTAACATTTTAATGATACTACCGAGAGATTTCTTTCAATAAAATTCCTTCCCTCTCATTTAGAGCTCGGATGTAACTTACGAAGGTAAATGTAATAAATGCAAAATTCGCTCGTCAACGTGTTTATCTTTCGTTTATCTTAAAAACTTTAATCCAACGCGAATAACCACGAATATATAAGGGTCAATTGCTCTTTCGCGTCCGCCATACGAAGTACCAACATGCTTGCTCTTAACGTCGCAAAGTAATGGCCAGCGACTCTTACCCATTTTCTCGTAATCTATTCGTACACCTTCGAGCGGGAAAGATACATTGCGGATGAGGGTGAGAGAAGTCTGCGTTGCGAGAAGCGAAAAAGGGACGGGAAAAGCGGGAGAAGAGGGACTCCGGGTTTGAGTATATTTTTAGAGACAGACTGTACCTAACGCCGTTGTCACACGGCGTTGCCATCGCGGTTGGTGAGGTCGGCGTTACCCCCGGGCTGCCATTGGTGCCCCACTATGCGGCGACAACAACGTTGGTGCAGCCCCTGCCACGCCAATTCTGGAACGAGTCGACGCGGTTCGACGGCGCATGTTGCTCCTTCTCGCTTCGTACAGTGGCACCGAATCGATCGCCGTCTCTTTTTCTTTCGTCTCCTTTGTTTTCCTCTGTCACGCTCTCTCTCCCTCTCGCCCGTTCCTTCCGCCCCTCTCCATCTTCCTTATCCCCTCCTCTCTCTCTCTCTCGGGATGCGCATCTCTCCCTCTTTTCGGAGCACCTTCAGTCCCGCACACCTTCTCTCGCTTCCACATTAGCCTTTCTCGTACCATTGTGGCTGTTTCTCTGTCGTTTCGCGACCGCGTCGCGCATCCCATTCCCTCTCCATGCGCTCGACGTCAACGTCCCTCCCCCGCCAGGAGCTGGCGAACGAACATCCCCCTCGCGCATAACCCCTCGACCAAGAGAGCGATCTGTAACAACTAAAGTTCTCGTGAAAAGTTGAGCCGGGCGCTCTCCTACGCCCTCCTGCTATAATAGCCGCTCGCGCTGGTCTCTCTACCGACCATCGTCGTCGTCTCTCGCGCTGCTCCCGTCTCTGTCCATCTGTCCCACATTCCGTCAAGTAAAGAGAGAGAAGGAGCGGGACAGACATACGCGGATAAAGGGAGGGAGCGGGAGAGGGAGAGAGACAGAGAGAGAGAGAGAGGGAGAAAGAGAGAGAGAGGGACAGAGGGAAAGAGAGAAAGAGAGAGAGTGTGTGTGTGTATATATATGTGTGTGAGAAAGAGAGAAGGAGAAAGGAAAGAGGGAGCAAGACAGGGCAAGCGCGAGGGAACGAGACGGAGGGAGAAAGAGAAGAGCCACGCCGGTGGACGACTCCGGTGGATTAGGGAATAGAATAGTCATTATCGTGTATACATCCGTATTCTACGAGCTATCGGTCGCGCTCGTTCGGTGAGTCGGTCGTCGGTGGAGTGGCGAAACGCCGTGGCGAAGCGCCGGTTTCAGTGGTGTGCGCGGTGTCGAGAGATCGAACGACCTAGCCCGTCTCTTTTCTGACATTGGGAGCGCGCCGGCGAGAGTATTACGCGCCGGGCCACGGTGTGTGTTGGAGTGCGAATTCGGGGGCTTCGCCTGGATTATCGGGCTCAAGACGAGGAATATCGACGCGGGAGCAGCGGGTGCCGGTAATTACAAGTGCTCGCGGGTGAGTAGCGTCCTCTCGCTATTTTCCGAGACGTCGTCGGCGGAGATGTCGTTGTGCCGCGGTACTTCCGCCGGGGATCAGTGGTGTGATCAGGGTCAAAGGGTGCACCGATCGAAGGATTCATGCGCGGGGTGCCGTCCAATCCCGTTTTCTAAGATTTGTCCGTCTCGCATCTTCCGATTGCCCCCCGTCTCCCACGGTGTGTCACAGTGATCTTCGCGATTATCCGTCGTCCTGGCAATTTATTGACCTACATAGGTCCACGTGTTCGTAGATGTACGAGATATTGTTCGTCTATTCGCACAACCTGATGCTCCGATTGCTCGAGGCTGATCAATAGGTCCGCGTCTTTCAGTTGGCTGACTGAGAGAGGTTGACCTAATTCTGTTGTCGTGGGTTTTGATAAGCGTGCGTTTGGTGAAACATGATAACACTGGTAGTATTTTTAGATTGTCTTAGCTAGATTAGCTTCTCCTCAATAAAGTATCTAATTTTAGAAAGCAGCACTTTAACTCCCGAGTTCGCATTGATTTAATTCCCATTTTTGCCTTAGTATCGCTATAATGTGCGTTGTTTTGTGTATTGCCAGAATTGTGAGTTTTGTGATACGTTAAAATAGCATTAGAGTGATACAACTGCGTATGAATCTCTCCTAAATAATCGTCAGATAATAAGTTTCTATGTATAGATAACGATCGAGTATGCCGTTTATCGCTGCTCAAGTAGGTCCATCGCAAATCACGATGAGATTTCTATCGAACTAACGATACGTTTCGTAACAGCCACAAAGTTTCCTCTACGTACGTCGGGAATCTTGATAATTAGTTTCAATTATTCGTTAGTGATTTGCAAGGGTTATGATGCCGAGTCCTGCCCTTCCGTATAAATTTTCAAAATAATTCACATTTTACTCGAGAAAAGTGCGCTTGGAAAAAAAAATCTCCATTGAAAATCTACATTGATTGTACAACATGAATTTATAATAACAAACTCGAATTTATATGAATAACAATACATAGCTATACACAACGATAAGGGGCTTGAAATTGAGTTAAAATGTCATCGTGTTTAGTAAACTAATGATTAGTAACCATTCCTTCCCCTCCTCCCCACTCCAACGGAGCATCGGCTGCCTCGCGGAACAGAATTCGACCGCGTGCACCGTGGTTTTTATGATTTCTGCGGATTGCGGATATCCTCTGCGATTACTTCCCGCGGTAAACGAGAAAAAAAAGAGACAGAGAGAATCCCAGCCGAGCGAATCAACCGAATTCGGGCGCTGCGGTGCGCGAATACCTCGAAAACGCCGACATTTAATCGGCGAGGCGTACATGGAAGCTTTCATCCGGCCAAAGAGAGAATGTATAAATTCGTGGGCGAACTTGTTTCGAAATAACCGTGCGAAATTCCGCAGAGCGAGGGAAATTTCGCGAGTGACGGTAGAGGGGGGAAGGGGAGGAAAGAGTGTGCGTGGCCCCAGGAAATACGCGGCGTTAACATTTACGCGGTAAAAGAAGCACACCGTATTTGCCGCGGGGGGCTATTAATCGAGCCCGCATGTAGGCGAATTATTAGACAATATATAATACCCCAAAAAGATTCAGCCGCCAGCTGAAAATTCCGCTATCTCGCATTGCACGATTAATAATTCTGTACCAATCACGGCGTTGCGGGGTTTTTTTTTTTTTTTCGTGAAAAATGAGAAATATTTGTTGCTCCGGAAACGGTGGAAGCCGATAAAAATCCCAACTTTTTCAAAGTACAATACATCACCGAGATTGAAATCCACGCGTTCTCCTCTTTGCTTGCGACAGTTTGTCGCGGGTGTTTCGCGTGCATAAATAATTGACTCAATGAACACGATTTTATCAATAATTTATCACGTTAAAATGGATCGAACGTTATCAGGCGCTTACCGGAAAATATTGCGCAAAAATTAAATCTTTATATTTACGTTGGAAACCTCACTATCAACATATCAATATTAAATTAGTATAATCGACAAAAAGTTTATTTATTAATTCTAACGATCAACATGGTTAATCATTAAAATGACAACAATTAACTGGAAATACACTAACGACCTTGTATGAGTTCGTGCGGAGGAGCAACCCCCGCAAAGGGCGGATGATTCTGCGATGACGCTGCGCGACAGTGCTCGTCAGGATCTATTTTACATCGAGTGCGACGCTCTTGATCCTTCAATAATCTTATCTACGATGTCCGACGGCTGCTGTCAGAGCAGATCTTGTAACGCGCTGCGCCGAGCTTCGACTACTTCCGTTCGCGCCTGCAGTTTCGCGGGAAGTTTCGATCCCGAAATGCCCCGGCGTGGTAGTAGCATGCCGAGAGAGTTGGCCAGCGGGATTTCCACGGAAATAATCTGCTTACGGTAATCTTCTTGGCTTGCCTCCCTCCCGGTTAAGGTCCGCCTTCCACGAGGAGGTCCTTCGTCTCCTTGTCGTCATCGTCGTCAGTCTATACACACGCTGGCGCGTCCTCCGCGGTAACGCACAGGACATTTCGGATCCTAGTCGGTGCCCGATCCTCGCGTCTAATGCCGCGAACTCTGTCGCGAGCGACTACTCCCCCGTGTGATATCGAACGCGAAAGGAAACGCGTGTTTCTTAAGTGAAGAACAAAGAGTGCTGCTATGTGCCTTGCGATCTTGCGCGTCGCGTTGGATTTTCGTGCACGTTATCGTGAAAAGCGTTATGCAATGACGACTGGTTAACGTGTCAAGACTTGTTGATACACGAGAGTGATCAACGAAAAAAGATGACGTCACATCGCATAATGCTAAAACAGTTTTGGTCTAGTCTGCATTTGAAGTGAAAAAATGCGGGGGAATTCCGAATGAAGAGGCATTGCAGAGATATTTGGTTTTCGTTTAAAAAGAATCTTATCTGTTTACCGTCTGTAAATTGTGCCGTAATAAAAAAGCGATAAAAGTGTCGTCTGGTATACAAATGTAATATTGCCCTCTGGATATGCAGCTGTCTGGCAGCTTAAAAATGTCGCGTTGACTGTTGGATGGGCAAAGAAAAAGTTACGATTATCGTGCATTTAAAAATTCATACACAGATTATGTCGAAACGCAGTCGTTGAAATTTCGCGATAAATATGTTGTGAACGATGTTTATAAAAATATCCGAAGAAGATGACACATTGTTATAATAATGAATTATAATCTCGAATGAAGGACAATTCTAAAAATTTTGAATAATTCGTATTTGAAATAATTCATTAATTATTTATTTATTCGCGCCTTTCTAATAAATAGTTTTGTAGCAGAAAAATTATTTTTAATTATTTGATATTAGTTTTATACGATCAAAAATAATTTCCAAAAATTACGTAGTTTACAATACGCACTTTTCAAGTGTACGATAACTTCAATGCTGAAGAAGATACGGAAGCCGAACAACAAAGTTTTTGCAAGGCTTCTACGATGAACAGTCTGCATGCAATAACGGAGTTTATTTTCTAACAACGCGATTTACTCTTTCCGCAATAAGATTTTACGTTATTAGCGTAAAAGTGCAATCGGGTGATAGAGTATGTTAAAATAAATATGTAAGCTTCTAATTTAATTTTAATAGGCTCGTAATATAAACTCACGCACAAGAGGGAATATATTGTATCAACTCTAAGACCATTCCTTTAAAAGTGAAGATCTTAAAGAAACGCCCCCGTAAAGGTAGTCCCCGTTCCCGGTCTACGAATTGAAACTCGGGTTCGGCATCGAAGCATCAAGTCTTTCGGAATCCCTGGTCGATGTTATCACGTGCGAACGGGTCCCAATGTCGCGCCGTGCCTTCGACGGGAGGATTGACGTGGCCACCATAGAACCGTGAACGTCGGCCCGAGGGAACAAAACCTTCTCGAAATTGGCTCCGAGAAATCAGTAAGTTCCACCGTCCGTCAAGGCGGAACATAAAGGAGCACGAAGCGGAATGGAGGCAGGTGGAGGCGAGAGAGGGAGGAGAGGGACGGAGGCGAAAGGAAGAAGGCTCATCCCCGTCGGTGGCGGGCTGCAGCCCCCATCGGCATCTCCTTTTTTGCCGGTCGAGAATAAAGACTAACTACCGGAGAACAAGCCCCCGGCGAAGGTATACCTCGTCGTGTATACCTCGTGAAATTTCTACGGGAATTAAGTTTTACGCTCAATGAACGCGCAACAAAACGCCGTATATACCCTACGGGGCTAAGATTGCATTCAACGCGATTCCTTTCCTCACCGTAGAGACGCTTCCCCCGAGTGCACGACTTGGTGCGCATGGTTACGTGCATGCGGCCCCTTGAGAGAGGTATCCGAATACAATCCAGGGTACACAAGGCGTGCGACTCCGCGACCGTAAAACCGCCTCCTACTCGAGAAAAAGTTGAAATTCACGGCGCAGCCGTGAGCGTACGGAGTGTTGCTATCGTTAGGTAATTCAAATTAATTATGATTTTATTAAACAATACATAATGAGAAAGTTTCTCGTGTTCCGTGCATCGGGTAAACTAAGTCTCATGAATGTTTTCGTTTAAAACCGGGGAAAATCATGTAACCATTCGCTGTAATGCAGTCTGCAATGTCGAGTATGAATTTTATACATATATATTTTTTTACAACGGTTAATATCCGGAATATTTAAATTGCGTATTTTGAAATAATAGAATAGAAATGTACGACACTGTAAGGATATTATTGCAAACCTATCGGGGACGAGAGTACGTTTGCGCATTTACGCCCAAAGTCTTCGAGCACCGGCGGCGGTAATCTCGAAAAATCGTCCATGAAATCAGCTAATACCTCGCTTGTTTCACAAGTACCTACCTTCTGGCTTTCCTCGCGCGGTACTTCACGCAACGTACGTACGTATGTACGTATGTATGTACGTTCATTGTGGGACTGCACGGGGCGGGCTCTTCACGAACAATGCGGTTGTGTGCAAATACTCCGGGAAACAATGCGGCCGCGACTTAACTTTCTGGGATAGCTACGGCAGTGTGTCGTTCTTCATGTACCGCTGGATGTACCGAAGCCGCAAACCGCGCTACCTAATGCAGAAACGACGTTTGCATCCCCCGCGATGAATCCGAATGCTGCGACTTGTTTCCGATGTGCGCCGTCTTCGGTCGGGACCGCGCACTCCGCGCGCGAGTTCGCTCTTTACGTTATAATTCCCTCTCGCGAATTATTACCGCGAGAACGAGAAAAAAGTATTCGGCGATCTCGACGAAACTTACGAAAGTCGGAATCACTTACTCAGGTAAGTGTTACTCGGGTAAGAAAAATTACACTCGTCTAAAAACAATGTCAGAGAGACGACAGAGGGAATTCGGAACGGGAACTGTCGGACTTTCCATAGGAATTTGTCAACGAATTTAAAATGCAACTCATACGCGCACGTGCAGCTTGTTAGCTTAACTGATCCGCACAGATACGATCTACCGGACGTATCCGTAAATCGTATTCTTTGACGAGAGAGTAAACCTCTATCTCTCTTTGCCTCCCGTGCAGCATACACGCTCCGGGACGTAATAATGGGGATTTAACAGTCATTAGGGACGGCATGCCGGTATATATCTGTCGATTGGTAACGCAAAGTGTTTGCACTAGGGCCGAACTGTCGAAGGGCCGGGGGGGTGGGGGTAACTCGTTGCAGCGGGAGATCGATTTTCGGAAAGGAGGGTCGGAAAAGTACGCGCGGGTGTAAAAGGCACCCTAGCTATCTTGCTCTAGTTCGACCGTTTCCCTCCGCAGGGTCGTAGACTACTCGAGTGCCCTCGAGGGCCAATCGAGTGGCGGCTTGGGCATTTTGTCCACACTTGGCGGTCTGTAACAAGTGCATTGTCCCGTGCACCAAAGTGCACAAAGATAAAGAGACTTCTGGCTACTGCAGTGAGAGGACCCGCCTTCTCGCTCTTTCGCTCACCTTCTATTTCTATTTTTGTTCTTCTTTTTTCTAGTAATGCCATTTTAATATAACAAAGTGCAAGTAAATCTGTCGCTTGTCGACGATACACTCGTAGGCAGTGCTTTTATCTTCGACGCGATAGTCAGAATTTTTTAATAAAAAAAATTTAATTAGTCTCAAACGATGAAGATATAATCCGAGTCTTGCAGTTTTTGTGCAGCGACACATTAACAACGAGTCAATGATGTCATTAAGAAAAAAAATTGTTATTTGTTATTGAAAGAAGAATAAGAGAAAGAGAGAGTGAGTGCGAGTTGACAGCGTGTGTAACAATGCTTGAGGGCGTGCAGTGCAGTCATCGTTAAAAATTTTTTGAAAGTGACAGTTGTTTTCGGCTTTTTCGCCCTGCTGGGTGGTATGTAACAAGTGCTTTGTGGCTGGCGCGAGGCACATAAGTGCACAAAAGTGGAGATTCGCGCTTGACTGATTTCAGGAGGACTCGGGAGAATACTCCGCCTTTCTTCGTCCTTCGCCCTTCCTTTCAGCGAGCAAAATTTTAATATAACCGAGACGAGAAGCGGCGTCACGGGGTAGTGTATACTCTATGGATTCTTTTTCAACGAGCAACTTTATTCCAGTCCCGAGAAAATCGCAGAAAATTTCCACACGAGAGTAATGAGACGTAATATTAGAAATGCAATACGGTGCGAGCTCATCTTTTACGTTTATGATATTAAGTATATAATTTCATTGAGCGACGTTTATATAATTTCATTGAGCGCTCGTCCTTTTATATACTCGAGTAAAAAAAACAAAACAAAAAAAAAAAACGTTATTTCATCGGTATAAAAATTCGTCCCTTTCAGAATGCAAATTGCTATGCGGATCGTATCCAATTGCATAAAGTAAATAATTTTAATTTTTTACTGATAAATTAAACATTTTAATTTGCAAGATTGAACTTTCTTTTGCTACGTAAACTCGCGGCACTTGTTTACGAGGGAAATCGTGAAATTATATTTAGCTCGTCGGAGTGTGTCGACCTGATAGGTATGTCATAAAGCCACTTATCGTACATATTACGCGTCCGGTAGTTAAATTGCAGTAGAACAAATTTCAACAGTAGTATTCGGACACGAATTTCAATTGCGGACGCAACAGGATGCAATGTACACAAGTACACATGCTACGAGATACGAGGGTGAGTGTTTCATCTATATTTGCGCGAAAAGACTCACGCTGCGGCAGCTCTAATAGTATTCTGAAGAGGCCTCTTATATATATGAGGAAATTCTATTCAAATCTGGTTTCAATATAGCATGTAGTTAAGAGATGAAACGGAACAATACGTTATTAAAAACGGTTTAGTGTAAAATTTCTTATTTCGAATCAGTTCACGTTCATATTTATATCTAAACGAGTTTGCATTTTCGTAAATAGAAATCTTTCCGTATGAGACATATTATAACCATTAAAATCTTTATTGAAAATATCATCTTTGATTTATCTAAATGTAATTTAATAAACGCGCTATATAATTTGTTCTTTATAACGATAATTAACAACGGAATAAATATTTACTAGAACTATAAAACTTAGTAAATTTTGTAAAAAAAAGTGATAAAACTTAACGACGAGTTCGAATAACCCGTGGAAAATCCGTTAAGTATTCGTGTCAGGACTATTATTTTTAATTAAATTGCTAAATGACGACAATCATCATTGAAAAATAATTGGTAGCATGGCAAAGAATATTTAAAACCGGCCAACATATCGCCAGAATATTCTGCATTTTATATTCAATAAATACTCGCGTCGTGACGTTTGTGACACTGTCGTCATTCGATCGACTGTTTCTCACTGTGTGTGCATTAATTACTTACCGATTAGTATCCCTTAATCCGAAACATGTGGATGGCGACGTCCGGGAGACAGGAAACAATGCGTGTTTCGTCCGTCGTTCGGCATATCGCAGATGTGCGCAGACGTAATAAACGTTGTGGCAAACAAATTAATAAGTTGCCATCACCGGAAAAGATGGATCGTCCACGATGATGCAGGGAGAAAGGGGAAGGGTCGTTTCTGGGCGATAGTCGTTCCTGCCTTTGTAATTGGAGAGGATAAAACGCGACTTAAGTCAGCGGCTAAGAGGAAAGGCTGCGAGCCGTGTTGCGCGTATCCAGAGTCGAATCTCCTTCGACGTTTCTGTTCTCAGTTTTCGGACCGACGATGCATTTTCGGAATTAGGTTGCGAGTTGTGGCTCCCCTGAGAATACCACGGAGTCCTGTTGCACCTTCATTGGATTATCTCCCATGCAGCTGCTAACCGCGTCATTCTTATTTCCATGCCGGACAACGCAATCGGCTTGTGTTTGTTTAAACTACCTTCTGTTCTCTCTTTGATGATGCGAGCCAGTTTACCTGATAACCGACGGAAGAATTTTCCGTTTTGAACAGGTCTGCAAGGTTTAGGGTCGATTCTCATTTTCCGTACACTTTTCTGTAAAAAATAATCGAAACAGGTAAAATTATTAATAAGAAGGAAAGAAATTTGTATTTGTTTTCTTTTACTTTAATATATGTATACTTTTAATAAATAATATTTGTAATTCTCTAATAGGAAGACGATTTGTACTTGTATCTTATGATTCGACATCTCTAGTATAATACCCAAGTTCAATTTATTCTGTATAATTTATATTATTTGTGATTTTTAAATGTCTTATAATTTATTCAAATAATAAGTATTTTATTATTTGTATAAAGCAGGTACATATTTTAACCTGTAGATTATTAATTCAATAATTTTTATATAATTTTATTTTTTTGTCGTTTTTCAGATAAAACGTATAATTTGGACGTCGAGGACGTCTCTTTAGGGAGACCGCGGCGGGAGGGTGGTCGTGCTGGGGGCCGAGGGGGTGGTGATGTGGCCGAACAGCCTTGGAGGTACTTCCGGCTGCAGCGGGGGCGCCGGCGCCGCCGATCTCGGGGGCCTCGCCGCCTCCACCACCTCGGCCTCCGAACTCTTTGGGCCTGCGGCTTTCGGCGCGTCCGCCGCTGGGCCCTATGGCGCTCTCAAGACAGCGCCCTACATGGGTCTCAGCATGCCGATCGATGCGTTACATTCCACCATCGGTTATCCCGGTTGTACCTCCGCCGGTGAGTCCGTCTACTGTGAGTGCCCATTTTTTATTAATTTTCATTTAACCGAGTCGGGAGGAACTTTATCTTCTTGAATTATATATTTTGTATATTTTGAGATTATCAACATAAATGAAATACAAAATATTGCTGTTGTATCAGCCATATAATATTTAGTATAATTCTCGCAAAAATGCCAGAAAATTGTTATAATAAATAATGTTGTAACGTTGTAATTGGAGAAGGCACATTGATAAAGCGCAGAAATGCTAATAATGATACAATACAAAATTATTCATTAATCGTGTTAATGTAAAAGCTTTCGCATTATGTACACCGAAGTTGCTTCCAACTCGTGAAAATATTATTACTGCTATTAATTTAGTCATTAATAACTGGTTCATTTATTCTATTTATTTTATTAATCGTTATCGATTAGTTATTAAATGTAGTTGACCTGTACAGTTAATGAAATTCATTTGCTATTGTTGATATACCGCGCATAATCATAAAAAATAATATAATTATAAAAATTATAGAGAACCAAAAGATTTTTTTCTTATTGATTTAAATTGATTAAAAAGAATTCATTCCTTAATCTCTTTTTAAATCTTTAAAAGCGCATTAATTAAATATTAATATTAATGTTATTCATGAATATTTAAAAGAAAAATTATAAACAGATATAACAGATTGAAAATAAATCTATAATATTCAATTACATTAAAAATTCTATATTAAAGGTAATCCAAGAAAGCAACGGCGGGAGAGGACAACATTCACACGATCGCAATTGGATGTACTAGAGGGACTTTTTTCAAGAACAAAATACCCTGACATTTTTATGCGTGAGGAAGTGGCTATGAAAATCAATTTACCGGAATCAAGAGTGCAGGTAAGTCGTTGATAACAATCTGATGCTTCTCAGAAAAGTATTTTCTTTTAAATAACTATTACACGTATACTGTGATAATTTATTATCGTTTTGTTCGTACACTGAAAAAAAAAGTAATATATTCAATAAGATATGTAGTTGCTGCCAACTACAGATATACTCAATGCAATAATATATGCTATTGCAGTATCAACATTGTACTTGCATTAATAGCAAATATTATTGCATCGAGTATTTTATATAGTTGGTAGCCCGCAATTACATGTTATTGGCTATATTACTTTTTTGTGTAATATTTACTACTATAAAAAATATGTAACTTTAACGCGTAACTTTTAAAAATATTTCCGTAAGCATTTCCGTATTGCAGTAAAAAAATTCAATGTATCTCACTCCGTAAGGGGCACGTAGGTGTCTGATTACCGAGGGGTAAGTACTATCGGCACGTAAACAAGTGTGGATAACATTGATTTTTTCTCATATGTCTTTTGTTAAAGTTAACTAAATTGATCGATCGCCTTATACATATATCAGTACTCATACATTCTTTGGTCTAACTTTAATATTGCAATTATGATAAAAGATAAATTTAATAGAAATTGAAAATTTCATATTTATGTATAACGCAAAGTTTATAATACAAAGTTCTATTTAATACAGATTACAGAATACAGCATATGTTATATATGAGGAATAATAATAGTATAACGATGTGTTTTAACGTTATTTAATATAACTACATAAAATCATAATTAGTCTTTGCTGATGTTTACATAAAATTATCAAAATAACTATCTAGATGAATAAATAATTTTGTCGTACCTTTATTTAAATTGGTATAATTTATTTTATATAATTTTAGATTAAAGCAGTGTTAGTTTTTCAAATTATCAAAGTTAACGTGAATAGTAATAAGTATGAAGTATTGCCTTTAATTTCAATTTTCAAATTACTATTCTAATTTTCTAAGAAAAATTTATTTGAAGTGGTAACAACAAATTGCTACCAGTAGCGCAATGTACCAAAAAATCATCTCGAAACTATAAATGGAAAACTGTTTAAAGAACTTTGTCAGTCATTATAATCTAATTTATATATTCCCTTAATATTTTTAATTTTTTATTTCTATTTGTATATTGATTTAAACCAAAAGAGGAATTTTTTAATCAAATTTATCAGAATTATTTAAAGAATTCTTGTTTCCAGGAAAAAATTATATGAATAAAAATATTATATTTTTATATCTTAAGTTATTTAATTAACAATATGTTAAAATTATCTATATAAAACAATATCTAGATTTTATCTAAATAAAATATGTATATTTTTATAACATACAATTTTATATTTTATCTAGATAAATTTAAAATATTAAATCTCATTATCTTTATTTAACATACGTTTATACTTTACTTGTACTTTATCTTATCTCTGTCTAGATCTTATCTCTATCTATATAATTTTAAGTTATTTAAATGCAACATTGATCGTAATAATAAATAAAAATTGAATAAAAGTTGTATCTAATCACATAATAAAAGTGCAATTGCATTTATTATACATATGCACAATTATATATATGACAAGTGTAAATTAAAAAATACGAAAGGCCCCGTTTCGATTCTCACGAGCTCAAAAAGGATGAAATACATTCACTACGGCCATATAAAATCGCAAACGACGTTTTCCCCCTATTGATATTCTTAGTCAATAGCAGAAAGTTGAAGGAATTTTTCTGTACAACAATACCGCGAAAACCTACATGAAAGATGATGACATTCTTGGAATCAACATTTTCGTATTGCTCAGCTGACACCGTGTCGTTTGCTCGTGTCGAGTTCGACGTCCATGGGGTCCGAAAAACGTGTTCGCGCATATTCCACCCTCATCAAGGCCGGAAAGGACGCACCGCATCCGCGATCGTTGTCCAACACACCTGGCTATGGCCATGTAAACGGAATGAATGGCCCTGGCATGGGCCATAGTCTTCTGCACGTTCGTCGGACGACTGCAAAACCAGAGATGACTGCTCTACTCATCGACATTTTCAAACCCCTCTTCATGACTTTTCGACTGCAGACGGTTTCGTTTCTATTGTGCCTTCGCTAAAGCAAGTTTCCTCCTTGATCAATACGATGTCCTTTCACGATTAATATAAATATATTTTAAAATTAATTTTTCATAAACAGACATGCTCTCTTAGCAAGATAAAGAAAAATCCTGCACATGCTAAATTCTTTAATACTACAACATTTGCATTTACCTGACTGTCTTATAAATAATAAATTGAGGCATTAAAATACATCGTGTCAAGAAAAAAAAAAGAGGACGAATCAGATTAAATACAGACACGTGCCAAGCCCATTATCTATAATACCATGTAAAGAAAAATTGACATGATAAACGTACTTATGGAATTCTGGATAGACACGCTAACATTGATATCTTGTCAATATTTCTCGATGTCAGGATAGAGAACGCAATTCAGTACGCGTGGTGATGAAATACTTTTTAGCGACGTTCTATTGAAAGCAAAGAATTCGTGTCATGGCGGCACATACACCGGACTTCTTCGACGGAAGAACGCGAGCTGTTTTAGTATCGTCCCCCAGAAAATCCGTAGAAACCCAAGCTCACCTCTCTAACATCGATCGCGCGAGGCTTCTCCGAAGTTCCACTCTCTCTCTCTCCTCCTGACGCACTTCTCCCTCTCCCTCTTTCCATTCGCTTCGTCCCTCCCTACATCTCCTTATCGCTCCAATGTACCGTTTCTAAGGGCAAACAAGAGGCGTCGCAACATTTTTCATGTATCATGTGTCGTGTGCAATAATTGAGAATTGAGAATCGAACTTGGATTACATTTCCAAGTCTTAATTTAAAGATATATCCTTTGCCGGGTGAGAAGCAAATAACGTCTGCTGGTAAAATAAATGTCATCGAAACGCTCGGCGTGACATACGCAAATGTAATCGATATCATTCGTATCGCCGGCAGGGAGAAGAACGCTTTTTAGTTAGTATCCGCATAAGTATAATTAGCAGCTTCATTACAAGGTGTTCGTGCAAAACCAGTGGACACTTTGAACGCAAACCGGAGCGAGCCCGTTGGTACGCGAAATCGGCTTATTCTATTCAGAGAAGTTGCTCTCGGTGTATGGGACGACCTATACTCCGATCGGTTTTCGTAATTCTGTTGCATTAACGGCAGCCTGGTAGCGAGCGCGTCCCGATATGCGTGCGCGTTTTCGTTCGCGCTGCTGCAGTCAGCTTGATTGGTAATTGATAGTCGTGCCAGTCCGGCATTCCCTTATAATTGGCTATTACGCCAGCTTTGCGAGAGCTCTGCGCGGCTCTCCGGATTCGTTCTGAATCACATTTGTGTCACGCACCGCTGGTACGTGAAAATATCGCTTGATTCATTTCGCGACAGATGGGCGACTTATTATTATTAACATTATTGTTATTATTATTTTTTTTTTTCATTTTTAACGGTAGCACAGCTACACCGGGGTCTGATTGCGTAACCGTGTAATACCGCGAATAATTTTTGCATATATCTACAGGTATGGTTCAAAAATCGGAGAGCTAAATGCCGACAGCAGCAGAAGCAGCAGCAACAACAACAAGATAAGGCGCCGAGATCAAAAAAGCCCTCGGGGAGCCCGGCTAATAATCCACCTCCTGGAAAAAGCCCTTCAATTACCACTCCGCCTACGCCCGCCGCCGCAGTACCTGCTACTACGCCCTTGTAAATATCACTTATCTTAATGAGCGCTTATCTTCGGTATGTGTCCGTAATCGTTCTAACGACTTTTATCTCGGGATGGAAACGTATCCGTGTGAGAGAGAGATAATCGGCAACTTAATTAGCTTGATAATTAGTATTCTAACTGCCGCTACACGTGCCAGATATTAAGATACGTATTGCGCGCGCGAGATACGCTTCCTTAACATTCGGACTTGGAGCGCGCAAAGCGTCTATAACGCTAATTGCCCGGCGCGCGATCGATCGTATCGCAATTATATAAACCGTAGAAATTTAGATGTTTGTGTATGTTTGTTATAGCTGCTTTTCTGTACGCAGGAGCGGAGGCACTGGTGGCTCAGCGGCAAGTTCGCCGGCGCTTTTAAGGGACTCGCCGCAGTATAAGCCTGCGGGAAATGCTAGTTTGCTGTTAGCAGCTAGCACGACTCCACCAAGCGTAAGTGGATGGATTATAGCAGTACTTTCGAGGCATATAATGTTTATTCGCATATAATAGGTCGGTTTATATTCTAGCCCGTTAACGTTTTAGCGCGAGGAATCTCGTATTAAAGAACATTCTTTTTACATAGAATATTTTTATCGATTTTATAAAAAAAAAAATATGTTACTCAACAGTTAGGCGGCACAGTGTACAGCAGCGGCGGTGGTAGCAGTAGCATCTGGAGTCCAGCGGTAACGGAAAGTGGCGGAGCATTTCCAGGTGACCATCAAAGGTTAACGTGGACGACAACCCCTTCCCAGCAGCAATGCTACCAAAATTATTCGTCCTACTATACCAATATGGATTACCTCTCGCCCGCCTCGCATCAGTTAAACGTGGTAGGTACTTTTTCTGTAAACGTGTTTATATAATAAACGCAGCCACTAAAATGTGCGCGGAATGAAAACGAATGTTCGAACAGCATAGTGCCACTAATAATAAACGAAAGAATTAATATCGGATTGTTAGGACAACGGAGGTAGCGGCCTTGATAATTCATGGAGCAAAACGAGAGACGAAGGTACTTCATCTTGGTTTTACAATAGCGCCGGATGGGGCGAACGTAAGTGAACCTACGAGGATCGAAGAACGAAGAAGCCTGAGTACATATCATCGACAATAGTGAAGTTATACGGCTTGAATCGAAGTTTATTGTAACGCGATGCCAAATAAAACGAGGAAGTTCTACTTCCGATAAATGTCGATACAGACTAAACATATCTTTAATGACTCGGCTAGCATTCGGGCGCTGTGGAATGTACAAGCCGATCGAGAGTGCCATATGTATCTTTCTGCATTTATTAATGCAGCATAATTTAAATATACAGGATGTCCTATGCATACCTACTAATTTTATTATCTACACAGAAGATTGACTTTCATATCAGAATCTTTAAAAAATTCTTTTACAAAAAATTATTTCATTTATTTCTATATCATTGCGCTTAAAATTAATGTTCACACAAGATTTGATATTTCACAAAAAAATGTATGTTAATAAATATATCTGGTATAAAATATTTTGTAAAGTAAAGAATATTATCTTATAATAAGGCACTGTTTTCAAAAATAATATTATTTTAATATTTTTTTATATTTATTTCAGTATTTTTATGCATAGACGAAAGAATCAATTTATCTAAAAAAAATTACTTCTATCTTAAAAAAAAAATTCTATACAAATAAGCATCTTTATTTACAAAAAAGTTATTACCACGTAATGTTCTTTTTTATACTATGTAATTTTCATTAAATTTGTTTTACTTTTACGTTGCATACATTATGTTTTAGAAGCATTTTAGATGATAAGGCTGAATAGGACATCCTGTATCATAATTGTTTTTTTTTATTGTCGAAACATAACGCAATTATATAATATTCTTTAAAATATTTCAATCCACGCGAACTTTCTGAAACGTATTACAATGTGTATGCGAGATAGTTTTAACTATCACATAATTTGTTTTATTTACATCTCGAGATCCGTATCAAATTATTATTATTAAATAATATAATTGTTTAAGATTACATAAAGATCTCAAATTGATGGAAATGATGGTAATGTTAAAAAAAGATGTTTCGTATTTTGATAATTGTTTCAAAATTTTTGGATAGTGCAAAATTAATAAATATATAAGCTAGTCACGTTAATGAAATAAAGATTGAGAAGTTGATGTATTAAAAACGTCAACATAAAAGGAACAATGTAATTATACCCTTTCTTGGCATAAATCTACTTTATTCATTATACCCGATTTTATAACAATGTTACTAAATTATTCGGATAATGATTTTACATCTTTTATTATCAAGAATGATTTTTTAAATGGTGTACTATAACCGGTCCATGTGATCTCCGGGACAAATAATTATATTGTGTACATAATATATATAGACTTTTACGATATTCAAGGAAATTAACTTAGATTCACACGTGTTAAAAAGATAGTGGAATATACTTTCAAACGATTTAGTTCTCAGTATAAAAAAAAATTTTTCAAGAAGAGGTACATGCGTATGTATAGGTACACAAGACATATGTACATAAATTATATATAAAAGCATATATATTGTGCAAGTCTCTCTGTGTACATATGTAACATTCTTCGTGTAGAAATACACTACCTGAATGAAAATCGAAATGAACTCGTTATGACATCGAAGTTGTTGATCGTCTTTTTTTAAGATTCTTATTTCGCACGCAAAATAAAATACTTTACCTTTTATAAATTTAATAAATAGCATAACATCGTCCCGCTCATAGAAAATTCGCATTATCTTCCGATGTTATCTTTGTACACAAAAAGGGTAAGACTATTAAAAAAACCCGTTTAAAATATATTCATCGTTAATTCCTCAATTTTTAAAACAGATTTTTCTCGTAGCAATTTGTTAAAAAAAATCTTATTTTACATGCTTGAATTCTTTTTGCGCAAAGATTTATCCGATGTACTACCACATCTTGTTATCTTTGAAAAATCAATTATTGTATTAAGCAAATTTCTTCAAACCAATATCCGAAAATTAAAAATATATACCATTTATTATTCTTATCGCCCTTCTTTTTAACACGAGATATAAAATATTTTACAGGTAATCTCCGTCACGTATTATGTACCTTACTAGGGTTTAGATCAATTGATTAAATTTTTGTGTATTTTATATAGGTAAACCTATCTATTACTTACGTGCGAAAAACGTTTCAAAATTAACTGGACAATATGTGTTATAAAAATGTGTTATATTGTAAAAAATTATTATCAATATTTTGGAAAAAAGATCTTCAACAATGTAACTTTATAATAAAAAAAAATTAAACTGGATGCCAACTTTTCTCCACACCGATGTGTGGTGAACATTGATTGATTTTAGGATAGATAAAAAAATAAAGATTGGTATGTAAAGTAAAAAAAGGTTTAAGAAATCTATAGAAATATAAGTATGTGACTGTTTAGATTGTTATTATAAATATTATCAATACTTATAAAACGATCGACACGAAAAACAACGACGTACATGTCTGAAGATGTATGAAGATAATATAACAAATTTGAATTGTATCTTCTTACTTACTTTCCATCTACAATTTTTGAAAATTTCATTATCCTATTAAAGTTTCCTCTTTTGAATGCTAAGCATTATTCTCTATTCATATTAATTTTTTATATTATAGTAAAACTATATTACATCCAATCGTTTTTATCACGAAAATTACGTTATACTGCAATATCTCTACATATAATGCATAATAGTATTATCTTTTATATAATAATTTACGTTTTCATAAAAAGTTATTGCTTTTAAAATTATTACATTTGTCGTTTTTTTTATGTCTCAGGATTCAAGATCTTTAAGAATTTCAAAAATTTATATTAATAATTTCAAGTATTTCTAAAACTATCTACGTCTAACAACACACAACACTAGATATTTTTAAAATTTTTCCTTCTTTTTTTGCATGTTTATATGTTAAATTTCATGTCACACATTTAATATCTTTAAAATGTTTAAGCTTTTCTCCATTTAAAACTCTTTCACACAACTTCCTCGGTTGTGGCATTAAAGTAATATTTTATTAATTATATAATTTTTCTTTAAAAAATGTTTTAAAGAAATAATTTGATATAAACAAATACCAAAAATATTATTTAATCCGTTTTTCATTCGCGAATCATATTTCTGACGTTTTAAAATATATCCAAGGATTATATGAAATTTATAACAATACAAAATATAAAATGTTATGCGAGAATACATTAATAATTGATTTTTGCGATTTATATCTAACCCGATATTTCCCGTAGGTAACTGTATTTTTCCTGTTACCATCTACGCTTTGTTTCGGCTAATCGTTTCTTACGTTCGTCGCGTATTCGCTAAGAGGGCGTTAGTGCACAATGGATTTTCGTAACGACGTAACAGCTTAGGATTAGAAATAGAATATTAGACCATACAATATTGTTTCGTCGGCGAGAACATTTTCGGCCAATGTCCACTGTACAATGACATTTTTTTCAATTAAAAATAGAATGATTTGAATAATGAATAATTCTTTTAAAAACTTCCAAGAATAAAATACTATCTTTCAAGTACAAATCGTTTCTTTTTTAATAATCGCAGCATTTACTTGAGAAAGAATAAAAGAGAACAAAGTTGTAGTTTAATCAAAATTCTATACATATCGTAATTACAACTTTTAATGACCCGTCAATACGATCTGTATATCAATTTACAGAGAATCCGCCACGAATTAACATCGTACGAAGTTTACTTGACAAAACTCACCGATAACGTATCCGCGACAATACACCTTGTTCATTGACAGAGTTTTCATGCATTACATGCATATGCAGCAGACATCATTGCAATGATTAATTACTTGTCGTTTACGACAAGACAGAGTGGTCGCGTGAACACAGTGCAGCACGTATTATGGAACTACTTCTAGAAGCGAATCCCGAATCGGCACTATTCGATTATTTCCTGGAATTCTAGTGTTCACTAGAAAAAACGAAATAATTCCGAGTAATTCCATCACTAGATACGTACCTAGATCGGCGCTCGTGTTCATGACGATCCCGACGAACGAGCAGCAACCGAACCCTAAAAAATTATGATTTGATGTCATATCTAATAGGAAATATGTCGAAAACGAAGTGATTTTTGGACTTCGAATCTCTTATCTCTGTCAAAGAAGCAGGGACCACGGCATAGACACTGAAAATTGTACTCACCAAAACTGGCAACGGTTTAACCACAACGCAACGACAAGCACAATCAGCGATGCGGCGCCGATCGTGAAGGTTCGCGTTGACCGACACTTTCTGACGATTTCCTGTCACTCAAACCGGCACTCCCGACGAAAACTCGCGCTAATTATTCGCTACGAACGACTAAAATTGATAATTAATTGCGAAACGAGTACGCGCTCCGCACTCTGAACCAACGCGCCCGATAAAACTGTCATGGCGGTTAGTTTGCGCGGGACGTTTCGATGTGTGATAATTTGAAATACTTAGGCAAATGGTTTGTTCTTTTTCGGTGCACTGCTGCACTGATGCAGTAAGTTAAAATGAGAAAAAATATATTTATCTTACTTTAATTTGTTGGACCAGTGTAGCAGTGCAGCTAAAAAGAACAGGCCTAAGAATTCACGATGAGTGAATTGCGATTCTCAATTCATTGAAACCGACACGGGATTAGTTTTATGCAGTAGTTAAATATAACAGTAAAGGCCATTGCACGTATACATTTTTGTAACCGTTATGGCCTGTTTCTATCAACGTAGATTAACTTTAATCTCGGTTTAATTTACTTGTTATCTTATTCTAGTTCCAAAAATGAAAAAGAGATAAAGAGTAAGTTAATCCAAATTAAAAATTAATCTCCGTTGATAGAAATAGGCCATACCATAAAAAATTGACCAATACGATTGGTTAATTCAGTCGGTTACGGCTGATTTGAGCAATATGATTGGTCGAATGATTATTCTTGCGGTTACGATTACGAAAGTGTATGTGTAATGGCCTTTATTCGTTAAATATACATAACTTTTTTTAATATTAAAAATAACATTAAAATATTATAATAATTAGAAAAAAAAAGACAAACTAACCGCAAAAATTATTTAACAAGATAGACACACAACGCGAAATATTTCAGTAATTTGAAATAATTTGAGCAATTAATGTAAATTGCAATTTTAAAAAATAATTATAAAAAAAATACTATTTTCATAAAAAAACAATACTTAAAATTTTACAAAAATTTAAAATACAAATAAAATATTAAATTTATTTGATCCATACTATAATTGTTTTGAGTAATGTAACTTCAAAAATTATAACTTTCTGATTTAGAATTGAGTTAGATTTTTTTTTATACTAACATAACTAACTTGGTTCAACAAATCCTTAACTTTAACTTAACTTAGTTAAAAAAAATATCAACTTACCCAACTCTGATCGAAATACAAAGGGTAACTTGTGGACATATTTTATGTATTATCTCCTCGGGGGAGATTGTAAATTACAAACCGACAGGTTGCGCCCTCCGGCGGCGACGCGGACAACCGCGCTGATCAACCGGGCGAACCGAGCGCGTGCACAGAGGTCGCTTCGCGCCGGCGTGGGTTCGTTGCCGCAGTATCGCGCGTCTCCTCGCGCCGGTTGCTTCCTGTTTAGTCTTATCTCGCGTGTACGCCGTACGCAAACGTTACCGTGAACCCCGCAGATACGAGAATGACCGTGATGTGAATTCCGCGGCGCGGTCACGGGGTGTTCTTCTCTAGGTATATCTTTCTCTCTGTCGCGCGCGCGTGAGAGATACCGATTTGTGCACCACGTTGTTCCCGGCTGATCCAGCCGCAAATCCAGGAGGATGCGGCGCGTCGCGGCTCTGCTGGCCCTGCTCGCCTGCGTTTGTAAGTAAACCCGCTTGCCGAACGGTGTGCGCAGCACATCCCTCCCTTCCCGTCGCGCGGATTCCGTCTCTGCCCCCCGTTTTACAGGGTGAATCACGCGGAGGGCAGATGAGAGATTTCCGATCGAAATTTCCGGCGCGTCGTCTCCTCTCTTCCCTCGCCTCTCGGGTGAATCCTGCGGTGATCGCGTCTCGCGATTCCAGCCTGCTCCGACCGGTTGCCGCGCGCGCTCTCCCCCTTTCTCCTCCCCCCCTTTTCCTCGCCCGCCCGACGTTGTAATTACGGCTAATTGAGTCCGAATCGCGGCGCCTTCGGCCGACCGGCCGATTCGGGCCCCTTTTGGCAAAAGGAAGAAAGAAAAAAAGGGAAGACAAAAATTCGCGAGCGCTCTTCGGAGCGCGCGAAGCCGTCCCTTCGCCCTCCTCCTTTCCCCTCCCCCTCTTCCTCCTCCCTCCTCGTGCGATCGTCGGAGAGATTTTACGACGCTATTGATTCAGACAGATACCCCGTTGATTTTCAAGTTACGCGGCCGGATATCGCGAGGGGGCGGAAAGGGTATCATTTCGCGCGCGAGAAACCGCGCGCGGGGGGATATATCTCGGCGAGCGCATCGGCGCGATACGGCGAGCGTTACGCCGAGAGCATTGTTACACGCTCGTTGCACCGCTGTTATTCCCCCGATAAAATCGCGTAACTCGCCGGAGTTGAAATATTTCGTCGTTAGCCGGGCTTTTTGAGCAGCCCGATTAACATCACCGCTCTCGAGTGATGCATAAAGAGATTTCGAGAGAGAATGTCCCCGCGGGACCTGTCCGACGTAATTTTTCTCATTTTGGGAAACTAACTTTTTTTAAAAATGAGACCACAAGTAGGTTAAACCGAGATCAAGGTTAATCCACGTTAATAGAAACGGGCCATATTCGCTTATTACTCTCGCGTTAATCTTCATTAATCTTCATTCCGACGGGATTGGCGATTTGTTCGGTCGAAGACGTTGATGTGTTATTTTGCGCGTACATCGGCACTCTGCAAATAATCGTCCTTTAACACGATTTGTAGAGTTGAATTCTACGCAAGTCATGAATGCTTGCGTGTGATTTACGGCGAATTCGCATTCCGTAAAGGTAACGCAAATCCGGCCTCTCTGGCTTATGGCCTTTTCTACTTTTCTAACTATGTAGATTAACTTTAATCTCGGTTTAACTTACTTCATCTCATTCCAGATGTAAGAATTACGAAGAGATAAAGGATAAGCTTTTTTTTAAATCAGGATTAAAGTGACATTAACCGTCTTTCATTTTGCACATTTCCTATTTTCCTCGTGAAATCTCCCATTCTCTCTCGCTTAACTAACGAATGGGATCAGATGTCATTTCATATTCTAGGCTGTGAATTTATTAGAAACCTGTTACGCTACTATCATTTTCTATTCAATTGTCTCGAGTATCGCGCGACAATGCAAAAGAAAGTGAAGAAAGAAATAGAACTCAAGGGAAGATCACAACTTTCTTTTCATTATACCTTTCTTCTCTCAATGCAAATTGAAGAGTTGCGAGGAAAAAGAAACAGAACAGAGAAAGAGAGAGAGAGAGAGAGACATGTTCTTTTATCTAAATCGGAGCTGGCCAATTTGCGCCCTCCTTGCAAATTCTCCTCCCTCGGCTCTCACGAGGACTCGACGGCGCGACGGGACGAGTTCCAAGTGGTGAAGAAAGGATGCTGCCTGCCACTCTCCACCATGACGGTGGCTCTCCTCTCAAAGAGGAGGAACCGGTTCGATAGCCGCGCACACCTACACGAGGAGAAGCGACGAGTGTACGCAGACTCGGTGCACATCGAGGGGGGGAGAGGAGGAGGAGGAGAAGGTGGTGCGGTATTACGTAGATATATACATCTGTACCCAATATCGGCCACTACCGAAGTTAAGGGGGTGGAAAGCGGGTGGAAACAGAAGGGGGAGGGGGGGGGTGAAACATACAATGTACGAGATAACCCTCGAGCGAGCTTTGGTACCCCCATAGTGGCTGCTACCCTTCGATGGACAGCCATCCCCCTTCCTCCCCCCTGTCTCGCATCCCTTCATCTTTCTCTCTGTGTTCTCTTTCACCCGTTCTCCATCCAGGCTGCGCCACTCACCGGCACCACTTGGCCATTCATCTTGGTCCAGTGCTCCTAATTACACGTCTCGAGTTACGGACGAGAACCAGGACCGCGGGAGCTCGAGATACGCGCCTCTGAAAAGAAGTCTGGATGGGGGGGAGGGAGGGGGAGGAAAGGGCACGCCGGAGGAACACGGAGGCCCCCCGCGTCGCCCGCTCGCGCGCGATCATCGTCCTCTTCTTGTCCGCGGTGGTGTTCGCGCATGGGGCTCTCTTACGCTCTTCTCCCGGGGGTCTCGGTTTCTCGTCTCCCTCTCCCACCACCGCGGATGACGGGTTTTTTTACACCGTCCGCCACTAAGGGTCCTTTGTACGCGGCCGGCGCGGCGCGCGCGTTTATTTTGTACCGCCGAATGTTATTCAGCGCACCGCGCGATTACTTCGTGTTTCTTCCCGCTCTCGCGGGTTATTAGCCGGCTCGCTCTCGCTCGCTCGTTCTTTCTTTCTTTCTTTCTTTCTTTCTTTCTCTCCGCTCGTTCAGACGTTGCGTGACGTCGCAGCGTACGCGTGTCTCGCTGCGGGGAGCGGCGAAAAGGAGAAAAAAGGGGAGAGAGAAAGAGAGAAATCATATTAGCCCTTTGATCCCTTGGGCTGCTGAAACGACTCCGGAATGAAACAAAGAGAGACGGAGAGGCTAATAAAGACGCGGGTGGCGCGTAACACGTATAAAGAACAAGAACCGCCGTTCTTTTTTTGGAGACGCCGTCGTCGGTCACGACACGCGCACGTACCTCGGACGTGTTGCGACTGTTCTTGCGACTGCAGTTGCGATGCGGATGCACACACATCGGGAGAGCGTGTACTTCACGTGCAACTTCAATCTATCTACCTGTTTCTCTGAACATCCTAGGTTCTTGCCGCAATATGTCCTTCGCACGTAGTTGACGAGGATAATTACATTCAATATATACGCACTTTTAACCCGAGAATAATCGCCCTATTTTTTTTTTGCATGTTTAAACGATCACGTAACGTGATTTTTGCGTCCCGATCGAAAGTTATTATTGTAGACTACATTTTGTATATTATTGTTTTTAACTTATTAATTTCCACGGACATTAATATGTACATTAATATGACATTAATCAGTATTTTTGAAAAACTAAGAACTAAAACGGTATTTCTAAAAAAATTAAGAAATTAATTAATGAAATGTTTTTATATTGCGTCTTCCTTGCAGAATTGTATATTTAAAGAAGTTATTAAAAGAAAACGAAATATTATATAATATCCATTTATAACGATTAAAAATAAAATAAAATTATTATCGTATAAAGTTATCTATATTACATTTGTTCTTGCAGAATTAAAAATTAAAGATTATTTTTATTATATTTATTATATTATATAGATAGGAAAATTGTATAAAAATAAGTATTCATAGAGAAAATCATGATAAACTTTTTGTACTATATAAAAATATATTTATAATTTATAGTGCTTTTTAACTCAAATCTGATTCAAACTTACATTACTGTTTCGATTTTACAATATAAATTTTTACCATATTTGATTGATTTCATAGCATAAACTCATCTGAGGTGTTTTCCACACCTTAGTTTTAATAAATTGATACTATAAATATAAGTGGAATTTGTTTTCATTGTACAAATTGGGTCTCGGAATGAAAAATTAAATATGGATTTTAGATTTGCCGCTGAAACTTCATTTTCTCGAGGCTTTTGTTTATTCTTACCAAAGTATCTCGTTAAAAGTACGTCTTTCAGAGCGAAAGAAGACATTACACAAACGCACAGATAACGAATTGCTAACGAGCATGCACGGTCTGACGGGGCGCGGACTTGAGATATCTCGAATCGATGTTATCTGGGGGATGCACCGCCCGTCGCGGGGGCCGCAATTTTCTCGGAAACAGAACTCCCTCATCCGGCGTTTGTTGTCCCGTCGGGCACGTGGAATCGTAAGATAAACTTTCTATCGTCGGAGATACCGAAATTCGGGCTCGTCTTTCGGCAGGAAGCAGCACGTCTTTCGTCTGGGCCCCTCGTACCCCCTCATTTCCCCCCTTCTCCGCACCCGTTTCCCGGGTTTTACGCCGACCGAAAGCCGCAAGTGCACAGCCGTTTGATGACCTCCGCGATAGCGTCCGGAAAGCGCGGATATATATTTCGGAGAACGAGCAATGGGAGAAAGAGAGTGCGAGGCGCCCAATAGACGCGGCCGTTCTTTGAAATTCGTTCGCTCACGTTGTCATTATGCGTATACTCTGAAAATGGCACTCGCATCGAATCTCTCTCCTCCCTCTTCCCTATCGAGCGAATGTTCTCCCTTTGACCGGTTCCCGTGAATGGAAATCGCGAACGGATCTCCGAGTTCCCTTTCTTTCTTGCATCTTTTTTTTTTTCTTTCCTTTCGTCCGTCGCCGCAGTTGTGGAACTTTGCAGCGGCGCGGTAACTTTGTTCCCGATCGCTTTCGAGATTCGTTTGGCCAGCGGACAGCTCGGATAAGCGAACAGAAAGAACGCAGTATTAAAACTTTTAACATATTAAAGCGAATAAATGAAATGAAATGAAATTGAAAATCGTTACATCAATTAATAAAGTAACGGAAAGCAATTAATTAAACTTCAGAGAAAAATGATGAAGGCTATCTTTCTTGTTTCTTTTTAGAGGGGCGCGCAATTGCTTATTTTTCTAGCTATACTATCTGTCGCGTCTGCCGCGAGTTAAAAATAAAGTTTTGTACTTGATCCGCAGCGGTGAGACGACGTCTACCCGAGCTTCAAACAGCGGGCTCTTGAAAACAGAAAACAACAGTGCACGTCGCAGTTGTCTTCATCGTTTCGGAGCACGTCGTCGTCTCATCGTCCGTCGCATTTTACCTCTTCCCTCTCGCTCTTATCCGCGCGCTTCCCTGGGGCGAGAGGCGAGCGTTTGCACTTTACCCTTGCTAAAAGGGCGTCAGTGTTCGCCGGGGCTCTCGCGTTCACTCCTCGCCTCTGCTCCTCGCCTTTGCTTTTTCTTATCCCTCTGTACTTCCTGTTTTTTTTTCTCTCTTAATAAACGCGTCTTATGTACACGCGTCCTGTTTCCCGGTGTACAGCTTCTCTCTCTCTCTCTCTCTCTCTCTCTTTCTCGGGAGCAGCAGCGGCGGTCCTCAGGATTAGCCTCCTGCGTTGCTGAGAGCGTCAACTTTTTACGGTACTCGGAATATCTAGGAGGCGGTGAACATCGCAATTATTTGCACCCAATAGCGTACGTTTCACGTCTAAAGACCGTGACACATGTGCGTCAGATACTCTGCATCCCCCGTGAAAACGCAACGGCGGAAGACGCGAGGGGTAGATGTTGAAGGATCGGTCGAGGTATATACGCGAACACGGGGGATGAAATTTTTTTTCTTTACACGCCCGCGCGCGCGCGCGCGTTTCGTCGTAAATGATGGCCCGCGTATAATTCATGTCCGCGTGGTTTACCGGCTGGTTGCGAGCCATGTGATAAAGTGCGCGTTCTACGTGCACGCAATGAATTATGCATTCGCGTGCGTTACATATATCCGCGCTGGGAGCCGGTTCTAATTGATACAGGAAGTTTCCGCAGCATGTGAGGGAGAGAAGCGTTGCGAGAGCCTTTTGGGAAATTAGAAAAGCTCGATATATAAATATTGCTTTTAGTATTCTGCATCAACGTGTATTTACAATAGTAAAAAATTCGTCCAAGATATATTCGCAATAACAATAATAATGTAATATATAATTGTTAGTCTTTATCGAGTTTAAAATCACTTGACATTTTAGCATATTTGTTTAACAGAAAGAATCATCCAATCTGTATGGTGTAATATATTTACCGATAAAGGTTCATCGATAACAAAACAATCGGATACATTATTCGATTAGTAAATCCATCGGAAACTTTTCTCAGTGCAAAGAAATCATTAGGTTTGTTTTCTATTGCTGCACAGGACTGTACCAGAATTTCTTATCTCGCTCTTCGGCAAAATTTTAAACATGTACTTACTTCATTACATGTACTACTTTTTAAACATGTACTTATGAAGATATACAATATCTTATGACATATTGACGAGCTTGATATTGTTCTATTGAAAGATTGATGGTTATTAAGATTTTAATCGTAGGACGGGATGCACTCGGGTCGAATCGTCATTTTATCTGATTTAAACTTACTAACGGATAATTTTATGGAAATGCGAAAACTTTTTAACGGCGCCAAAAGCAATCTTTCGATTTAAAGAGTGTCGTTACCGAGGTCGCGTGTACACATCGGGAGCAAGATTCCGTAGCATAACGAGCCAAGTTCCGCTTCTACCCTCTCCCTCCTCCTTATCCCCGACACGAACTTTCTCTCTTCCCTTCCAGATCTATGACATCTCGGAAGAGGGATACCGTGCGCCGTGTACCACGAATAATAATCAAGAAGTGCTCCGGTGAGAGGGACTCGTACTCGTGATGCTACCCCAGACGGCTATGAGAAAGCAACCCCTTGCATTCACCCCGAGACGAGTTACTTCCTCGTCGCTTTCGATTCACCGGAAAAAAGAATCGCATAAGAGAAAAAGCGTTTCATCATTATCTCATGACGTCCTTAGAGTTATTAAGGAATTAAAATCAGAAATATCTCGTCTTCCTGGTGTTAATCCTTTTGTTTATCAATTCCGGATTTTTTACACGTTACAAAACAATGTTGTTTGTATTTTATCTATCTACTCTTATTTGAATTTGCAAGTTGCAGACATTGTAAAAAATGGCCGTAGATACAAAATGCAATGATGGTATTTCGTTTTTCTTTACTAATTATTGGCTTTTATTATTTCTACTAAAAATTATTATAATTTTATTTAATTACCAGCTAAATGCGATTTGATGGCAAACCAACTAAGCAAAACGGGCACTCAGACAAATTTCTAGTGTTTACGAGACTTTAAGGTCTTCTTACCTCTTTTGAAATGCGTCATGTTACGTCAACTGCCCTACCCGTTGATTCGACGTGTTACCGTGTGTAGACGTCGGACGTGCGCAAGCACTCAGCATCGAGCATTGCAGTCGAAAAATCGGACCGCTTGTGTAAACGTTATAAAGCGGCGCGGCAGCAGCTGTCGTCGGCGTCGGAAGAGCGAGAGAAAGGAGAAGGAGATGTTTAGCTCGGGGAGGAAGCCAATCTCGAGAGTAGATCGTAAAAGCGGTCGTGTTTACCCCTCGGGGAGGTTTCACGACCGGCAACCAAGACGACTGGCGTAAACGCGCATTCCTTTTTTAGAATGCAATGCGACTCTTTCCCCCTCCCCTCCCCCCCGACTTTCTCCCTCTCGCTGATAAAGATTGACATCGAACCTCACATTCGGAGATACCGCCTAATGATCGCGTTGAAAAGACTCCATACTGTCGTAAAGCCTGCCCGCATTAACTGAAACTTGCCTGACTGGGAACCAAGTGATAAGCTCGACAATATTTTCAGGGATATTTATTTTCTATTTTTTTTTCGACCGGAAAACAGCGGCAGCTCGCATTTCGCCAAGACGCAGTTTCTTGGAATCACGAGGTCTTTTAATTGATCTTGTAAAAGTAAAAAATTATTGTGTATTTAAAGTGAAATAAGTACATGTTTAAAATTCTGCCGAAGAGCGAGATAAGAAATTCTGGTACAGTCCTGTGCAGCAATAGAAAACAAACCTAATGATTTCTTTGCACTGAGAAAAGTTTCCGAGTGGATTTACTAATCGAATAGTGTATCCGATTGTTTATTTTGTTATCGATGAACCTTATCGGTAAATATATTACTCCATGAAAAATAAACATGTCTGATTTGATTTCTCATCGGATATATTAACTTTTACCAGATATACATCTATTTGTTATTATATTGGATTATTATTTGATTAAATATTAACGGATATAATTTGCGTATAATTACAGCATACAGTATACTTGTAATACTATCAATAATTGCTAACTCAAGAATAATTACCTTTTTACACCCTAACAACAAGAAAAAGTATCCTAGTCTGCAGTAGTTTTTACTACTGATCAAGAAACCGTATCTATTTTTTCATTTCTTCTTATTTAAAAAAACCATATATTAAGTATAAATTTTTATACGTAATTATCTTAAATAAACTATAGAATAAATAGTTTACGCTCCAAAAAAATTAAGGGTTAATATCGTTCATATTAAACACATAATTGTTACACAAAATTTTTCTCATTCAATGTTCATTAAATCCTATTTCTTATTGTGCATCTACTTCGTTCAAACATTCGCGAGATATTCACGTTATTAAATTAAAGATTTTCTTGTAATACGTGGCCGCTTCGCTTTTCGGCAGTTATGAAACTTAAAATAATAGAACACACACCGCGGCGGTACAAGACCAAAGGGAAATACCTGGATCCACAATTATAGACAGGGCGAGACTGGCACGGTCCGCGCGAAGACAAATAAAAGAGGGGTCCCGCGCTCTCTGATAGATTTATGACCGTGCATTATGGTTTCCCGGCGCACGCGGTACGACGGTTAAACTATATGTATAGTGTTCGGGATCGCCATGGGGCATTTGTTACTAACCGGAATAAATTACACGCCGAACGTTAGAGAATACATCCATTATTGCACTTTATAACGTCCAGTGAGAGGCGACATTTGGGAGCGCGTTGGGACAGTCCTCGGTATAACCGCGAATATTAAATTTAAATGTGTCAAACGCGACATAAATAAGAAACTCGGGTGATTCGAACGCTTTTTGTCATTCTCGTCGACGTTATTCTCGCGTTATTCTTCCATAGAGTCACCAATCTATCCGTTCACTATCGAACGGTAGAAGCCATCCGCGCGTAATCCGCGAGAGTTGAGCGCGCGATGTGGTGTATCGCAGTAACGGACGCGATATATAATATTTATTTGGCGATCGCGACCGCAACGGATTAATTATTCCCAGACACATCCACAGACGCGGTAGCGTTGCGTGTGCACGAAAGATCGATGGTGCACGAGAGAGAGAGAGAGAGAGAGAGAGAGACAGCGAGAACGCGCGCGGCACGCGGTGCAGTCAGCGTGCGCGCTGCACTACCCTGCTGCAACGTGCACACAACGTGTTGCCGACCGGCCGGCCGCGGCGCGTAGAGAAACACACCGATCGATTTTCGCCCCGGTACACAGCGAGGGATTTAATCCACACCGATGCGGCCATTGTGTGTATGCAAAATATCCGGCGTGCAGCGTACGTTCGCCGTTAGAGAACCGGCGAATCCGCGCGCGCGAATCTCCTACGTGTGTCATACTGTACATTTATACCAGCATTTTTTTCTCCTCATCTCCCTCTTTTGACACTCGACGTACAGAAATACCGCTTGAACGCTTGATTCTCGTTGCGGGCGTTTTGCTTTTGCACCGCTTGTGCTCGATGTGCTTCGCTCGTTTCGATACATTCGACCGTCTCTTTGTCACACTCGCTGTGCGATCGACGAAACCAACGGACACATAAGTGTGCTCTTTTTCACTGACGATCCCGCACGAATGATTGCGGTTCAATTATCGCAATTTTTTGCCATTTAAGCGTTATCTTCGAAAGAAAATCACATCACGCAAACTTAACTTTATTTAAAGTAGTAATTTTATGCCTCATGATAACAATGTTAAATGTTGATCGATGATTTTCGATATATACGATATTATTGATTTTATTAGCAAGACAATATTTCTTTTTTTTTTTGTACAGCGGCACCTGCCCACGGCCAAGATGGTGATCTTTACTTTTCGGTGAGCCCCGCGGAGCATTCGGTTGTGGAAGGACTTCCGGTTCGCTTGAGATGCGAGGCTCAGCCAAGCTCGCATATTAAATATATGTGGAAGATAGACGGACAGCCGCTTGCTCCTAGCCCGCGAAGGCATCAGGTTGAAGGCGATCTTTATATCACTCGAGTCAATCGAATCTTAGACAGCGGGAACTTCGTTTGCGTGGCCACACACGAAGAAACCGGCTATTCGATCGAGAGCTCGCCTGCAAAGATTGACATTCAATGTAAGTCTTATCACTTGGATTATATCAGCCGTACGTTTGAGACTCATAAATATGCGCTGTCGGCTTTGGATTTCGTAATTATATTTTTTTCATACGTGTGTTTCAAGTATTTTATTTCGTTTGTTATAACTTCGTACACACAAGTTTGAAATTTGATATATACATTTCACTCGTATCATCATTGATTTTCATATTATTAATTACGATTACCATTAATTTGTATATATAACTTATATTTACACAGAATATTATTTAGACAGATGTTTATCTGTTTGAAATGTTCTATGGATGAGTTTTAATGGCATTAGTTTCCATTAAATGCGCTGCAACAGGAGAGTGTATAAATTAATCCAAGGCTGACATGTCGTTGCAAAAAAAAAAAAAAAACGTAAATTGAGATGATGAAAAACAAACATCTATATAAATGTGTCTCTGACGACAAATGCTCGAATTCAACTTTAGATCCGTATTTATAATTGTCACATGACTTAGAAAAATTACAGATATCATTCTACGAGAATAAAATTTTATATTTAGACACACAATTCAATAATTATATTTTGATGAAAGCTCAATTAAGAATTACAATGTCTGTGTGTGAGAAACGGGACGATTATTTTAAAGTAAACTCTGATGATCTAAAAATAGCGTACTAGTGTGATAAATAATTTAAGTAATAGATAAAAAATAAGAAACAATTATTTTACTCTATTGTTGTTTCACTGTCGCTTTAGATCTCTTCCTCCTTTTAGATACATTTGTATTAAAAAATTACAACTTATAAGATAATTTACAACGCGTACTAATTACTAGAATAGGATAATCACACGGTACTCATACGGTACTTTGTAAAACACTTTCAACTAATTGCACGTAAGGTGCATTTTACTCTTGTTTCCTAACGTCCACGAATCTCATTAATTAGTATGAATAAAATCTAAGACCAATGAAAAATACGTAATATTGTTAATAAATATACATTGAAAAAGTGATAATAGATATCAAATGTTGAGTGAATTAATGTCAATTAAATATTTTGTTAAAACCAAAAATAATTTTACTTTTCTAAATATTTAATAACTAAAGTCAATTTGTCTGCGCAATTCGTCTGTGCTCTCTCAGTTCGAAAATAATGAACGAGTTACGTTTAAATCAGAGATTGCAAGATTTAAAGCGCGCAATCCGAGGCATGCTCGAATCTATGTGTCATTAAGGAAATTATGCTACCTGTCAACTTGAGTCTCGAGTTCGCTACGCGAACAATAGGGCGGCAACTTTGTGTACACATAAACGCTTCGTTGAAAGCAAACACTAAGATCAAATCTCATTGCCATGAAATATTTAACCTAATGAAACAAAGGTACGCTAACTATTTCGTTTTTTCTATTTCAAATTAAATAACTATACGGAGAAAATTTTATAGTAAAAATTACTGTGGCAAATAGTAACCGTGGACCAAGGAAGAAATTATGAAAATTTTTACTATGTTTTTCATCAAATTATCATAGTATTTATACTACTTGTATAATTTTCTTAAATTTTTTCTTATGGTCTGTAGCTATTATCGTACATAGTAATTTTTACTATAAAATTTTCTCCGTGTAATAATAAGAAATATAGCTTCTCGTTATTTAAGTGATCCAAATCATCGACATATTATTTTGCATTATCAAAACGCTAGTCAACCAAATTTCATTTTTACTTTATTTAATTTAAAAGTTCAAACTCCGATGATATTCGAATGTTAGCGTCGTTAATAATTATAATTATATAAGATAATTATTTCTCGGTAAACATTGTGAAATAATTCATAATTTTGTTTCGTACATAATTCTATTCTAAATTGCATGAAATTATACGCTTTCAAAAATTTATTATTCCGCGAAATAATCGTAATTCTCGAGTTTTAATATTCACGCATGCTGATAATCGTGATAACATTTGTATCTTTTAATATTTATCACGACCACGTTAATAGGACGTGAGGGATAATAAAAACAAAGACAACATGTGGCCTGTGTCACCTGCTCGTTCGAGTCACGCCATGCGAATGACAACACAGTGGTTTACACAACCTGTACGGTATTAAAACGAAAAAGATTATACGAATACTTTTGCCACGAAATATTTAAAATATTATCAATATCATATGGTGATAAAATATTTAACATTACCCATCTAATTTCGAAAAATTAGCCGTTATCTTTTGGATTTTGTTTCGTGGATTTATTAGCATTCATTGAGATGATTAATTCTGTTTAATTGAGAAAGCGTGTTACAATGAAAATAATTATTTGCATCATACCTGACAAACAAATTGGCTTTAATTTAGTTGATATACATAATTTAAATAATCGTTAATTATTTTATTTAAAAATAATTGTTAAATCTATTATTTGAAAGATAAAATTTAGATTTGGCCTTCAACTCTGATTTTTTACATAATATCGTTCTCTTTTTAAAACAAAACTCCAACTATCTTAAGATAAACTTTGTAATTTCTTTAATTAAATCGCGATTGCAAATATAACATTTTCGAATCATCTACTAATTGATATATTTATTAAACCGAAACCTTTTTTTAAACAAATTGTTGGGCACCTCGTAATTTTCTTCTTACCTCCGTCAAAAATGCTGCAATTATAGGTTTGCATAAGTTAATCTGATATAGTCGCGTTCATATATCAAGTACTGTTTGGCTGTCGAACGTCGAAAATTAGTCGCACGTTATTACCGGATGTCTCGGTATTAACGAGCATTAATGGGGCTTTATTACTTACTCGTGTGCGCGTTGTGCTCTACCATTCGCGCGGAAACGTACGAATTGAACATTTCTCTCGAGGGTTTCCGAGATGCGAGAGATGAAAATCGGCGAGTAGAGTATAGCGGCGCGCGACCCTCATATATAAAGTATGTACTCACTATTCAATGATGTGACTGCACCGGTTTGATAAACCGATAATAATCCGTCGTTCAGCCGGCATCGTTGCTTAGTCAACAAAGGGACGCGAGGCGACGGTGGACCTCGTCATCGTCGCCCCGGGGGATTCAAGAGAGGGTAGAAGAGGGTCTCGTCGGCCGCCGAATCAGCATCATCGCCACGGCACTTTTTAATCGTCCCGTCTACGCAAAAGCGTAGATCAAACGCCTCGTGTGCAGAAATTACACGGGGCCGAGCAGAGTGAAACAGAGGAGCTCCGATGGAAGGAGTCAGGTTTGAGAGGGAACGGGAGGAGAGAAACCGTAGGGGAGTTCCGCGGGGATGCGAGCCGCACAGGAAGGCAGAAATCGATTCGTGATGGTTCGAGTTACGGCCTTTCCCCTGCCCCCCCCCCCTCCCCTTCTTCCCACACCCTCTCCAATTATTCGCCCGCGCGACATTAATTAAGCAAGATAATTTGCTCTTGAACCGCGCGCTGCCCGATATGGCGTCCACCAGCAGAACCTGCCGTTCTCGCGTTCACATTTTAATGATTCATGTACGCCCGAGGTTTCGCTCTCTAGCTGGAAATATAATTCCGCGGATGTTAAGAGAGACAGATGGAGAGAGAGAGAGAGAGAGAGAGAGGAGCATCAGCGACCAAGCGGAAAGCGTTTACGTGTACGGCAAGTCGTCTGTCTGTGTAACTATTTTTATGCGCGTCAGAAACGCAGGAACGAAGTGATGGAATGTGAAAACTCGGGGAAAAAAACGGATAAAACGGAGATATACGCCGTCGACGCGCGAGGATGAATGAGTAATGAAGAACTTTGCAGGAAAGTACATATTATTAGATCGCTAAAGAGGACGATGTGAGGGAGGAGACGGACAGGGGAAGGAACAAAAACGAGAAGGTAACGAGTGCGGGTGCGTCGTTAGCGTACCGATGGCGGCTCGTTATCGTGTATCGCTTCGTAATTATTATTACACGCAGCTGCCAAGCTGCCAAGCTTGGTGACGAAGTAAAGAGCACCGGACGGATGCGAGCGCATTTAGCGGGCGCTTAACATGGCGCGCCGATTGCATTTAGTAATTACAATAAACGTGGCAGCGATAACGACGACGTCGCGTTTCTCGCAATGCATCTTTAGACCACGTCGCTTCGAGAATTCCGTCTAATCAGTGGAACTTTTTCTTTCTTAACGCGTCGCGTTATTTTCTACCTGTTTTAATATCGATTTAAAATTGGGGGAAAACAAATATCATTTTGGAGCATTGTATGAGCAGATGAAGCGTTTCTATTGTTTGAGATTTTAATCTATATTTGATTATTTTAATCTCGTCGAAAAGTATAACGTTTCAACAATTTCAAATGAAATAATTCGCGCACGAATGCAACGTCAACGCGTCGTCGATGCACGAAAGAAGTTCAATTCTGTGAAAAATCGGAAATTTGTTTGCCGGGATAATAATAAACCAACGTATCGATGAAAATTATATGCAAAAGTTTTTAATTCTTCTGCATCCGTGAGGAGTTGAATTTAGTTTCACGATGACATTGATGGCATATCAAATAGCTAATTAGTCCCTGTCTATTATTAACTGTCTGTGATATTCTCGCAGAAATTATAAGCTTCATTTAACCGAATTGCCCGTGGAATATGAATATTTACACAAAAAATTTTATGAAGAAAACGATTTCATTTATTATTACAACACTTTTGATTTGCGATGCCTGTTTAGATTTTATTTGCAAATTTTTTCTTGTTAATATAATTTATAACATATATAATTATGTTATAATATTATATTGAGATAAAAACTAACAGAATATAATATATGATATTAGAAAGATAATATTAGAAACATGAAAAGCTACATGACGTACTAAATACAAAATAATAAAAAATAATTAGTCTCCATAATAATAATCATTTAATTATTGTTAGCGGTTTTTTGATTTCATTATGAAAGAAGAGAAACAACACGTTGCAGCACGGTGACATGGTATAATGTGGCACAGTGGCATTGAAAGGATTCAGAAGTAAAATAGTACTGCAACGCGCACGTGTATTTATACTGTAGCATGCACGTGCAGTTAACCGCGCGCAAGCATACACTCCCAAAGCGTTCGTTACGAAACGACCATTTTAGTCAATCCCTTAAACCACGGTTTAATACCTAAATCTCTTCAGCACGGAGGGAGAGTGACGGTGTGTATGTATGCACGAGTGGCACTTTCTCCCACGTCCCGTATTTTCGTTTCATTAAATTTAATGACCGACCATATTTCGGTGTATCCGGCGACGAATCCTTCTCTGGACAGTAATTTGCGTTTCAGGAGTTACCAGACGATGAAGCTACAATTTTAAACAGTTTAACGTCTAGACAAATCGTTGTTACTTCTCGGTGCTACTTTTACCGTGAGCCGCGACGAAATCAATTAGACAGCCGTCCGGGCGATTGATCGATAAACACATCGCCAGAATATTGGATGCGAAACGAGGTAAATTACATCTAAAAAACCCGGAACGAAGTATCGAACGGCAGATTGATAGCTGTGTGGCTATGGATAATAATTACTTAAATCAATTAGCGTCGCGGCAAACGTCGAGTCGTACGGCGAATGAATATGTCGAATGAATTTATCTCGACCAATTTATTTGCAAGTATAATAACCTTTAATTAGGTCCGGAACGTACCCCCGGTTAACGTTTCTCATTAATATTCAGCTATGCGTTAACAACAACGCTGATGAAGCTGAGTACACGCATTCGTTGATTTTCATACGGTTGAAATTCCGACAATCGCAACGGGATACTAAATAATCGTTAATTACCGCTCACAATGATACTCGCAGCTTTATCTAATACAATACGCAATTAATTGTATGAATTAAATGGTATATATTCTGTTTCCAAGAGAGAGAGAGAGAGAGGGGGGGGGGAGATCGGAATCTTTGATGTAAAATTATAATTAAAAGACAATGGGGGCGATATGGTACAGTTGAACAATGATTGGACACATACTTCTTTGAATTATTTTCACACCCAAATTAGAAATAGCGCATAAAGATAGAAATTCTTTTAAATAATTTTATAGATGTTTTATTAAAAATTATTCTATTGAAATATTTTGCATTGTTGCGACGCAATATTGTTATGTGTGTATCTGCTGAGCGATAATATAAACTGAAACGAATTGTATTAAAATTAAATAGTACTGTTTAATATATATACATACATATAATATGCGAAGTACAGCCAATAGATTGAATATGCGACTTTATGTTTATTAATTAAAAGTGCAATAATTCTCTTTTATTTCGGTGCGTTATTAGGGAGAGTCACTATATGGGTCTCGCTATATATTATTCGAAGAGACTAATTGTAAATCAGAATGGGATTGTATTAAATCATTGTGACCCTTCTCGTTAATGCTGCTTTTAAAACAAAGCTAATATTTTAAAGAGAACATAAATACATGTATTCAGATTATTTTGTTGATCTATTATGATATTTTTCGAAGATAAATTGAATATTAAATTTGCGCGTTATGCATTAACTTTTATCATGGAAAAGTAAAGCGTTTGAGGAATAATCTCTCGAACATATGACCGCGGCCGGTCATCATTCCGCACTCTGCGTCTATTCCCCTCTTTAATTTTCAACCCCTTTGCACTGGCGAATGGGGTGAAGAGCGAGACAAGCGGGAAGAAGAGTAATAACACATGGCAAAGGAAGATCCTTTGTTCAAATAAAAAAAAAATAACATCTCGCTGCGACGACTAAAAGATGCTGCGTGTCGTAACAATGAGTGCGAAGTCGTTTCGGTCTCTGGCAAGGGTGGAAAAGTTTAGATTGTTAGAAACGCGCGAGGAGGGGAGGCGTGGAAGAGTCAACCGTGCGTCGCGTTGACGTTCCGGAAGATCGTATCTGATTTATGCGACGCGAACACAAATTCGACTGTGCTCCACCTCGACACCTTGCATTAAGATATTTCGCAAACTGTTATGTTTACTGGATTATTGTCAGCGAACGTCTGGATTCTCGTGCCGTTATTTTCGTTATTGCTTAACCGCTTTTACTTTTATGCATAATAACAAAATGTACAAATAAAATGAAACTGAAACGGATAGATAACATTTGTTCGTGCTCTGTAGACTCAACTATATATTTTATTATTTATATATTTTTATAGATTTATATATTTTTTTTACAACATTTTACCGTTTACTTTGATTATTAGAACAATTATTCCGAGCAAAAAGATTGTTGATTGAATTCCTTCAAATATAATTCTTGACAATATTATCTGTACAAATAAGTAATCTGCATTTTTAAATAAAATCCAGTATTTATTATAAAATATTAAAATAATTTAATCATAAAAGTAATTTTAATTTTTTGCTTTTCTTTTTACCTTTCAGTTATAGATTCTAGCTCGAAAGATTAGTTTTTACTAGACGAAATCATCAAGCCATTTTTTTATTTCTTTGACAATTTAAAATTTTTTGTCAGACAAAATCGCATCGAACGGAAAAAAATAATCTGAAGATACTACTATTGATAGTTGTAAAAATACCGATATTTCCGATAATTAAAAGATTAAAACTGTCTATAACATCGATTGCATCGATAATACTTCACTTCTATAAGGAATTCATAAAATGGATACGATAAACTATCCCAATCAAATTACAATAATATATCTTGAATTAGTCTCGCTATATAAAGTTGAGCATGTACGAAAAAATAGTGGATTACCTATTTGTACAATTAACATTACCCGAGTTTGTGTCATTTGTTGGTTTATATTCATATATTAATAGGAAAAAAAATATAAAATTCTTAATCCAAACTTAAGTACAAATTGTTGAGAAATCAATTTTTATGCGAGAGAAACAATCTTGGAATAAATCACGTTATCTCGTAATTACAAATTGCTGAAACTTTAAATTGTTAGAAACTCAGATATTTAATTACGTTATGCAATATACATTGCGGTCTTAATTTATTTCTCATAAGGCCGTTCATTTCTCCTAATATTGATAATGTAATATTAATGTAGATGTCCCTTTATCGTCTCTCATTGCAAAGCAGTGCCTTTGCCGCGCATAAAGTGATAAAGCGCTCGGCTATTCATCATTCCGCGAGCGGCTAATTGGCCGCCATCAGCCCGCGGCGACGCAGACGTTAATACGACGAAGAAAACTCTTGAAGAAGCGCATTACGTGGCTATTAACGCAACGCGAAGTGCCAGCGACGATAAGATCCGAAGTGCGTGCAGTCAGGCAGAAAAATCTCGTCTTCGCCTTCTTCCGATCCAAGTATAAGTGGCGAGAGGCTCGTGACTAACGATTGCGTGCCTGAGAATTACGATCAGAGCGAGAAAGAAGCTACTGTTTCTGATTTAACCACCGAATATCTACGTTCACCGTTCGTTCTCGATCGTCGCCCTAATGCAATGAGACGATTAGACCTGTCGGATGACGCGATTTATAACGTTTCCTCCTCGCATTCTTCGCGTTTCGTAAGCTCCGATGAGAGGGCCATTTTTTCTTTAAATAACTCGCGAGGGCTAAGAATGTATTTTTCCATTCTTAAACAAAAAAATTTATATTTGTATTTATTGTATTTATGGTTACTTTTCTTCGAAAATATCCTGCGACGTTAATTAATGCGCTTCATGATCTTTGTACAGCGTATACTCATCTTGTTATCTTTTTATCATATATAACTGTATAATTTGTATGTATAATTTTATATATTTACGTTATATGCTCCGTGAAAAGAATATTCTTTTTTATATATCTTAAATTGATCTTTTTATGCGCATCATTAGCCGTTTGCTAATAATAACAGTTCTCTCTATCGCTATCATTAGTAATTTCAAGATTATTATATCCAACTTGCAGATTGCGCGGTATTTTATGCATCTCATAAATGTTTTTATATATATGAGTTTTGTACATAACTGTGCGTCGACGGATATACCTGCATTATTACGCGCAGTCTTCCTGTATAATGCGCTGGATCAAACGACAATTAGGCCTCATGTATTGTGCTCGGCAACAATGACTTCTTTTTTCATTGCTTGTTGAGCGAAGTGCGTGCATCCTCTTCTCCGATTGCAGGAAAGCAGTACTTCGCGAATATGTCGTGAAGTTTGTCGTGCAGAAGCTCTTCCGCACGCGAGCCTACTCCAATTATAAAATATTAAAAGATTTAAAAAACACACCTACACTTTACCTTCGTGCAAGGAAACCGCAGGTGATATTTGTAAACCTTGTGTTTGTAGATAAATTAAAATTTACGGACATAAAAATAAGCTTAGCATTTCGTAACAGTTTCTCACGCGTGTCAATTGATCTCTGCAATTTTACATGGATTATATCTTCTTTTATTACACTAGATAATGCTACAGCATTACTATTCAGCCGTGTTGCTCCGGGTATATTTTTGGAGTTTCCTACACCCGATCGGAACATTGTCTCTTGGTTTTAAGGGCGCCTGCGTTCATTTCACGAAAATGAAGAGATATATCTGCTTGGCAATAATATCCCCTTTAAAGGAAGAAATCTACGCATTCTCGAGTCAAGACCCAACCATAGCTCTCCTCTTTTCTCCTTTTCGCCATGTCCGTCTGTTCCCCGATCCCCTTCGCTTGTGCGACCGAAGAAGTCAATTGAGGGAGGGTTTGCTTGCATTTTCATTGTCTCGCCTCTGTGTGCGGCTGCTCATCACCGTCGTCGTTGTCGTCGTCACCGCTGTCGCCCGTCGCGGTTGCCGTTGACATTGACGTCGACGATGTCTCGAGAGAGGACGAAAGAGCGAAATGAAAAATAGGAAACGAAGAAGTACCATAGTACACTATAATCATTGCTCATGCGCAAAAGTGCGTCTGCATTTTTGAAAACGCCACCGTCTGTATGACGATCACCAACTTGTTACGCTTGATCTTCTCGTCCATTTTTACTGCCTCTTCTTCTATGTTGGCTCTGCCTCTCTCTTTGTCGTATCCTCTTCTTCTCCTTCTCCATCTCTTTTTATCATTGAATTGTATAGATTGAATTGCGGGCGTGTGTGCAAACGCTTCACGCCCGTATACGGCGCGGCTACCGGGTTTTGCTGCACTCTATAGCGGCCTCAGAACGAGGCACTAGAAAACGCGTTAACGCCGTAAATCATGCCTCTCCGTGTGATGTCTATTTTCCCCTGTACTTCTCTCCGGCCCGGCGAGGTGCAACGGAAACGTAATCGCTATAACAGGTGCGCCGGGTCTGATTAGCCGAAGCGTAAATGGAAGCGCGAGAATTGCGCATCGACAAAGTGACGCGCCGTTCTCCGCCCGCGGTGCAACGGTTATCCTTTCCTTGCGTACAAGTCGGGAAATTCGTGGACTAGAAATAAATTACAATGCTACACATGGTGCTATGCAAAACAAGATTGTTGTCCACAGTTATTTAAACGTGTGACTTTTTTTTTTATAGTCTTAGATCTTAGAATAAGCGAACCTGGAATATTGCGAACGGGGAAGAATCGAGTAAGAAATATCGCAGATTTTCTTGCACATGAAGACTTACCCGTGCTTCCTTCGCCCGCGTTTTTGTTCGTCGGGATTAGTTCCACCCCGAAGCGATGAGATTGCATGAATCCATCAGGAGAATTCCCGGCGCGATGCACTTGGGGATTTTAACAACTTGCGGTCCCTGTATAAAAAATACGTTTCCACTTCATTATTGCAAATTGAGTTTGCGTGGCAGTCTGCAGCGCATTTAAGCTTCTTACTTCTTTAGCGCTTGCGTATTCTTTATGTTTGTTGCCGAGTCGAGCGGAATCTGTCAGTATTATATTTTGCAAAATAAAAGCGCGCAATTTGTTCCAATAAATCCGGTATACGCGAAGTATCTTCGTAGAAATTCTGAATATTCCGACGGTAATTGATACCGCTAGGGATAAAATATTAATTTGATAAAATGCACTTGGATTTTAAAATTCAGCTTTGTTAGACATTTTCACTTGTACGACAAATAAAATTAAAATTATTTAAATAATTTTAGTTTTAAAAATTATTTTCTTTCGTATAAAAAATTTTAACGAAATATTTTATAATATTGGTAGATGCGAGGTACTTGACAAATTATAATATACAAGAAAATTATGGATCTCATGTTGAGAATTCCAAAATTCTTTCCGTAATTCTTAATTTACAAAGGAAACCTTCGTATTGTGTTGCGATAATTTTACGATACAAAATTGATACAAAGGAATTTTTATAAAAATATATAAAATTGTGTGTGAATGTGAAACAGCAATATTTAACACACGAATGTTTGGCCAACGTATTTGTTTTTTAATTAATAAGTTTCATCATCGAAACAAATAACTGGCAGCAAGCATATACCGTCTTGATGTGTATTAAGCAGTATACGAATGCGACTATAATAGCGGACGAAAGGATGTACGTTTTTATGCGCGCATAAAAACGATAAAAAAGCGAAAGGGACCAAGGAAAAAGATCACGGAGAAGGAGACAGAGAAAGAGAGAGAGAGAGAGAGAGAGGACGAAGGACACAAGTAAAAAGGCACGGGAGTTTCTCGATGCGAAGATCCGACTATTGAATGCGGAAGGCTCAACTCGTCATTAATTTTGCTCGTCGCTAATTAACTTTGCGCGCTTTTGCTAATTAGTTACGCGACTGCATGGAAAAAAGTTCCGCTCTCGCGTAAAACGCGCGCGAGAGAAGCTGCACCTCGTGAGATTCGCGGAGTAACAACGGAATTTGCTGACTCGTTCCGAGGATCAAAAACGAATTTTCTGTGTATATCTAACGTATATCTACATTAACAAGGACATCGATGATCGGATGCGCGATGCACCGGCGAACAATTTCGCATTGCATGCACCATGAACGACGAGGCGATCGAAAAAAAGAGAGTACGTCCGCGCCCGTTAAAACTGCCGAGTTTCCTCGTTCTATTTTGCTGCCCGCGGCGGCGGTTTTCGATGTAAACGATACGGGAAATGCTCGGTTTCCAGTCAAATCGGGGCGCAATTTTCTCCCTTTTTTTTCTCTCCTTTCCTTCCTTTTTTTTTTAGATAGTCGACAAACTGGAAAAGCTGCGATAAAAAATGCGGCGAGAGGCAACGTCGTCGACAGTGGAATTGGTTATTTCGCGCAAGTCCGGAAATATATTTTTTCATATTACGACGTTTTGCAACGATAACGAGTTGCTCTTTGGTGGGTTCACGTGCCGCCACATCGTCTCGTGGTGATGTTTTAATTTTCTCTCGCGAGAAACTACGAGTACAAGAGAAAAGTTGCGCGAGCTAGCAAAGCTGCGAAAAAATGGGCGCTCTGAATTGTACATTTCTTGTTGCTGTGCTTTTGAGATCTTAATAACGTTCTCCACTGTGCGTTATATTTTCTTATCACGTATTCGTATTATCGGACCGTAATCTCCGTGTGCATTTAGAAACAAGAATTATAAAAGACTCGCTTTGTGTCATAAATCATGTTTAATGCCCTCATATATAAGGGTCCCAATTATTTAAAATTAAAATAATTTTTATTAATTTATGTAAATCTAACGAACAAACATTTAAAGAAATTGTTAATGTCAACGTAAGCATTAAATATTATAATCTTAAAGAGAAATTATATATTTAATAAGCTAATTATGAATTTTGAGAAAAAATTAAAAAATATTTAGATTCCAATTATAGGTGAGCGTAATTAAATGTATTACACGTTAATGTAAATTGTTAAATTATTATATATTTAGTGTATTAAATATATTTTATTAAGAAAATCATAATTAAAAAAAATTATTAAAGAGATATTTATAGAACTTATTAGAGATGTCATTAATGGAAATTTTCCGTTTTTTTCCAAATATCAGCAACGATAAAGTGATTTTACATATTAAACTACAAAAAAAATGGAAAATTAAAAAAATTTTCAGCATTTTATTGATACACGTATGTATGTAAAATATTCAATTTTGCCAATTTTATCTGTAATTAGAATTCGATCTATGAGACCGTCACCTTATTTATAATGTAGAATACAGATTAAAGAGAAGATTTTCAACGTAATACGGGTAGCTCATCTAACAGATTTGCCTAACTTTTCAACAAACAACTCGCGAATCTCGCGATGCAACGCGTCCAAATGATGCGAGTCGAATAACAAAGGTTCCTTCAGACGGACGGACGGACGAGGCATCCACGGGCCGTTCCATTAATTTCTTCTGCACGTTCACCGGTAGACGACGTCGAACGCTGATGGATCGCACGCGATGGTCGTGGATCTCAGGTTGCATATGCACGATGATCTGTCACGCGCGGCCGGCGTTTATGCACTTCCGCCTACCTCTTTACTCGCTCGACGGTCCCTCGACGGTTTACAAACGAGGACGATGCATTTACGTTGCTGTTCGTTTGGCCACGCAGGCGTACCTTATCGACATCTACGCGAGCGCACTTAAATGCGTGGACCGCGCAATGCAACCGTCCGACGGAGAATAAAACGACCGCGCTGTCGGAGAAGAAGTCGTCCATTTGCCTGTGCCGATTCTGCTTGGTCCACCCGTTAATATCTGATGGATGTAAAATAACAACGCTTTTCCCTTTCTCTCCCTCTCTCCTTCTCTCACAGCGATAAAATCTCACAGAGATAAAATGTATGGGGCGTGTACTGCACCATCGTTAAGCATCTCAAGCATGTTTTTTATATATTTCTCAAGGATAAAAGATGTTTTTTCTTTACGTCTTAATTTATTTTCTTACTCACATAAATAAGTATATTTTATGAAGAGAAAAAAATATGAGATATAAATTTTTTAAACAATAGAACAATATATAATTTTAGAGGGTACTTTTTCAGCGGCTTATTTTATGAAATGAACAATCATCGTGGTCGTAGCGCCGCAATTCATATCGTCACCCCCGATAAAAGAAAGCATTGTGCAGCGTTCATTAAACCGCGCGCGGTTCGTTCGGGACCAATTTCACGCATTCGTGCGCGTAATGATGACGAGGAACGGAAGAGATTATCGCAATCGACGTCGATCCGCGTTCGCTTTTTGTTCGACCGTCGGACCTATCGTCTGACTATCTCGTATCCGTCGTCTATTCCGTATCCGTTGCGTGCACGAAGAGGAGAAAATCGGATCGGCGGGAGTTCGATGAAACCTGAATCGACCGTATACTTTCATAAATCGCGAAGCGTGGCCGCCAATGTTATCGCGACCACAAAGCGCCGCGCGCTTCTTCGTCCGTTTCGATATTCTTCTCGCCCGTTTCTGTTTCCCTCTCGGCATCGCCGCCACCTCCGGTGCGTGTAAGCCGGTGCAGTTACAGCAGGATGGGAATACAGAGGCCAAGTCATCTTTCACCTCTGGTATTACGCTAGAAGCGCAGCGGTAGACCGCGAGATGAAACGTTTTTTTTTTTCCTCTCGCTCCCCTTTTTCGACGCTAATAGCGAACGCCAGCGGGAACAAATAAATTGCGGTTTGACCGAACGAAGATACAAGTGAATCAACTTCGAACAAAATGACACGTAACTCGAAGTAATTCAACAATCTACAATTCAAGGGTGTGCGAAGGAAATTGATTTATTTTTTTGTTTCTTCTTTTTTCGGAGTTTCGAAAAGCTGTATATGATTAATCTAATATTAATAAAATAGCAGTGGTTAGAATACTAAAACGTTTACAATGAAACTTTTATAAGAAAATAATGTTTCACGAAAATTATATGTTTCAAAGGACTTTGACATTCCGTGTGCCGTCGATACGCAACGTTGAAACCATTTTTCTGTACGCGCGCGAAGTCTTCGTACTTTTATCTCTCGCTTATACAGGCCGTATCAAAGGGAACAATGATTTATCTTCCGAACCTCGCTGTCTCCGCGTATCCGTGGGTGCAGGCATGTATCTGCTGTATTCGCAGATAGGCGACACTATTTTCAGCAATTTTATCGGCTCCCCGAGCTGCCTTTCGGGTTGCGGAAGGACGAACGCAGCGATACCAGCAGCGGCGCGCGAGTGTTACTTTGGAACGGGGCCTTCTATCGGGCTTTATTCTTTTAGCCTGTTTTTTTCCGTTTTTTTTTTTTTTCGCTCGTACATCCCACGAGAGCGAGATCCTCTACGTAATTGCAATACAACCCGGTGTGCCGGGATTTCGTTTAACGATTGCAGGCGACTACTTCCGACCGCCTGCGCCGGGCGGACGTGACGAAAAACAAGCATTGATGGTCTCGGGGAATTACTCTCTCGCGAATAAAAAAAAATATCTCCCTATAAGATCGAATTAGCAACGATAAAATCGTGGGGCTTTGTTATAATTAATTCGTTTAAAAAAGAATAAAGCGTACACGTTTTCTATTTTCTTTTTTTTTTTTACTTTAATTTTATATAAACGCGTTTATATCTTTTCGCTCTTATATTTCCTTTCCGCGAATCGTTTCTGCGATCTCTTTATCCGACGTTTCCTCATCTTGTTCCAAATTGTCCGTTTCTCAGTTACAGTGATTTCCGCGCGCTGAGCAAATCTCTGCAGATTTCAAACGATATTAAGAGCTCACCTCGATGCGCTGCCTCGTTAAAAGCCTTTTTGCCGATATTTTCGTGGAAGTACATGCATATATTAAATTTGATGTACAGAATTTGGCTTTTCTACTTACAGGGCAAATCTTTACTTAAGAATTTAATATACTTAAGTTTTCGAGACAAAAAGAAATTATGTAATTTTTTATAACAATAATAAATTTGAAACTTTATTGTAATTCTGTAGTAATAAGAATTAAATTTCCTTGACCACATTCTTGTTGTTTTCTTTTTGTGCATTGCAACATTTTTTAGCGAAATTTACGCTGAGAAAAAATGTGATATTTGCGACTATAATTGCATAGTAAGATGATTATAGTCAGGAATATCATTGTTGTAGTAATTAAAACCATAATTTATTGATAATAATTGTAATATATGTATAGTGACGTTTAGAGTGATTGTTTTATAGTACGACTTATATCAAAATCTCCATTTTATAGTAACTATACCTCCATAAGTTGTATAGACCAGTATTATGATTATGAAAACTTTAATATAGTTTAAATAATACAGTTATGCAAACTGTAATTCATATTGTTGAACAATTATGAAAATATAATTGGATCTAAAAATGACAAGAAATTATAGTAATATTACGATTACTGTAACTATTTTCTTATCTCGGTGTACTATTACTATTCTAATCGTGATCTGCTGCCTCATCACTTGTTACATTACACTTTACCCTAATTAATCGGGAATGCATATCGGGACTGTTTTTCAAGCGCGCACGCAAGGGCAACAAGGTAAGTACTTCACAACCCACGCGATGTATCGTCTCGTACGCATATCCTCTAAGGTTCAAGTATTATTCAGAGAAACAACCCTTGACTTCTGAATAAGAACGGATTCGCCCTACTTTGACCGAGGGGTAGGCTCGAAAATAATTACCGTGCTTCCTCGCTCGCGTCGAGTTTGCCTCCGCGTTGATTTTTGTATTCTACGTAGTGGCGTGAAAAGGGTGGCGCTATTTCAAGGATTGGCACTCGGGACACGTTCGCAATACACTCGGGTCCTCCCCGCGGTTGTCACGCCGCTTGTCTCTCCATTCGCCTAACGATGAATTAGATAATTCGGAACGCGTGTTCCTCGCACGGCGCTGCGCGTTTCGTCGCTCGAGGGCTCGGGAATTGGATCATCCTGAAGGAATATCGCGTGTCGCCGCTCGTTATTTCACTCATAATCTCCCTTTTCGCTGCTCTTGCGAACGATACCATGTCGCGCTGCTTTCCGGAGATAGAGCGTGAGCTACGTGGAATACGCGAACGTGCTCGGATGGCCAGTCCCCCGGTGGATTTGTTCAGAGCGCGATTTATCCGGCGCGCTTAAAGTCAAATGTAGATACATATTTTCGCGCATTTGCAAAACGCACACGAGCGTAACCGTCCTACGGTGACCGCGGGACAGCGGAGCCTCTGCGAGGACGAGATCTCATTCTGAAACGTGATCCGCGCGATCCTGATAGCGGCTCTCGGTTGCATTCTCTCTCGCGCCTTACGCCACGTAGATACATCCACTTCTGAAATCTGAGACGCAGTAATTACGATACGTGAACGTTATTTAGGAGGGAAAAAAAAGAAATAAATTCTTCCCGGAATTAACTTGTAAGGAGAACGGTGCCGCTTTAATCTCTTTCTTCATTAACGAGATTAATACCACATTCCGTTTCTGCTGCAGCTATTCGAAAACTGGATTTCCGCAGTTAACGAGATTATACTGACTTTCGTGTGTTTTCTTTTTCGCGTGAGAAAATCGCCTCGCGCGAGTAATTCCCGGTGATTATCTCTCTCTCTCTCTCTCTCTCTCGCGGTGATTATCTCTTCCCTAATTGTTATTCCGTTCCCCTGTATTTCTCGCGCCTCTGCTCTCCGCGAGAGATCGGATCAAAAATCTTTTTTAAATAATTGCTTTACGCGCTCGCTTCGATATTCATTAGTATTACATGTATCTCCTTCTCTACGCTGTAATCGTAGTACGAGGCACTGCGAGCCAGCCGTGTAAATGAGCGATCCCATTAGCTCCTAGCTATTTCTGATATATAATCTGGTGTGCGCTTGATTTTTTAAATATATAACTATAATAGTCATAGTTTTAGATTTTGAATAGAAAAGATCAGCTGGAACTATTCATTTTACTCGTGTAATACTATATGCTTTTCATACGACTTAGCAAAAACGAGAAGGGAATATTTGATGAAGTATCTTCTTTCATATTTTTCTCGTTTCGACGTCGAATCTCAGGAGCATTGGTACCAATGTCATTTTATGATTATTTTATGATTCCATTATGTTAATATGAGATATAAAAAGAAAAATACATTGTAAAAGTTTTCCAGATATGGAGACTCAGGCTCGTCAGTACTTCTTGCTACGCGTTCTGCGAGTGATTGAAACAAAAAAAAAAACTTCTCAAGAAGTTTTATTCGTTTGACTTTTCGCGCTTCCGGCGCTCAATTATCGATTTTTCAATATCTATCGCATACATTCCATCTGCAAAATTAATGATTATCTATTCGCCCCTTCATTAAACGACTAAAAAAAAAAGAAGAGTATTTATCGAGGCTGCTTGTAGCTTCCTGCTCCATCGTAGAGAGAAACCATCGGCTCAGACTCGACAGACGAGGGCGCATGCTGGATAGGTACAGTTCTGGAGAGCCATAAAACTTTATGGTACGTTTGCATCGACCGACCCTTTCCTCTCCAGTCCCGCCATACCCCTCACCGCCTATCCCCATAGCAACGACCGACCCCCGAACGGAGCTACCCTGCATCCTTCTCGTTCTCTCACCCTCTGCTCGTTTCTCCTTCTGCCACGTACGCACGTACACACGCTCTGCCTTCTCCTCTGTCTCACTCCCTTTCAACGCGTGGGTTTTGCCATCTTCTTCTTGCTCTCGCGCAGACATAAACTTGTCTCTCTCTCTTTCTCTCACGGCAACGTCTAACGCACAGATATTCTCTGTCTATCGCACGAATTCTCTCCTTATCTCTATTCCCTCGTTGCACCCTCCCGTTTATCTTTCCTTCTCTAGCTAGTCCGCGTCGCACATTTGAATTTTTAGCATCGGAGCATACAATTAGAAACGAATCCTACTGCGTAATCAGCCGCGTTTACCACGGTCTCGCTCGCCCACCCTTCAGAACCGGTAGTAGCTAAAATAACTGAACCCTTTTATATCCAGTATTCGTACTCGCGTCGCTTCATTGTGTCCTACGCATCTCTACATCGTTATATCGCATTAAGCGTTTTCACCGTCTCCCGACTGTTTCTCAGCGACGAATTAGCTCGTCACGCTTTTCATCTTTTTTTTTCCCCTTTCCCTTTCTAGTTCCATTTTCTGTCCCACGTGCCCCATGGACCACGTTTCTCTCTTTTTCGTCGCAAACGAGACGAAGCTAATGTTTGCTGTTAGCTGAAAGAAAAAGGACAAAGAGGCATTCTCGGCACGACATAATCCACTAATAATTCGTACAAGGCTAGACGCGATTCGTGCGGCCATACGCGCGCGCGTTCCTCTCTCTTGCTTTTCTCCTTCGACGAGAGGTTGTCGAGAGAAAACCGCCGTTTGTTTATTCGTCCAGAATAAATAGCTCACTCGTGGAAACACGCGCGCGTCTCTCCTCTATCCGTGCTCTTACACGCGGCAGCTACAAGAGGGCGAAATCTAAATCACGTACAGGGAAGGATATTTCTCATTTGTGTGCTTCTAGCGGGTTAACGTATCACTCGAACGATCTCTCGCGATGAAAGGAAATTTTTCTCTTCAAGATTAACGGACAATTGCTTTAATTTCAGTCCATACCCGTAACTTGCGTTTTATAAATTTAAATATCCAATACCCAATATTTGAAGATCGAGCGGTTTTTGTTTTCAACTCTTTTGAATACAAATAATATTAGCGTTCACATTTGATCTCGAGAGAACTTGTCTTCTTAGGAAATTCCGTTTACAGTGTAATCGACTGGTTTACGGTATACGTGAAAGGAAAAACGATCCGCCGGGCTTCCGCATCTTTTTGAAGTCGTCAGGGCTTCAAATTAAAGGGGGCAGAGGCATTGACGGTAGCTAGCGCACCCGTTACAGGTAGAAGCAAGACGTGCATCTCGAACCTTTGATAGGAGAGCGTTATGCTCTAATGGCTTTCGGGCAACGAATACCGATGTAATTAAAAGGCGTTTTTTTCTGGTAATTAAATGTGCATTGAACGTGCAAAATTAAATGACGTTCTCTTGTATACGAGACGTGCACGTTCTTAATTTAGCAATTATATCGTCATATTTAATATTAATGATGTTTAAAAGCAATTTTTTTTTTTTTTTTTTTTTTGTTAAATATCTTTTATTCGAAACGCATTCGAATCTGATGTAACATAGTCTAGCATATTTTTGACGTATTTTCATAATATTAAAATATATAAGGGAATTCAAATACTTTTCTTTCGTACTGTTGAACTTGGCTTTTCGCTTAGCAACGTCTGCGAATTACTTGCAGTTCGAAAAGTAAACTGCAGTCGGCGATAGGCATTGTACCAGAAAGTTCGGGATTATCGAATATCCAAGTTCTTGAAAACTCGTCAAAGAGGGAATGAAGACGGCGGTACCGTTTTTCCTGCCACCCGTTACCGCGTTCCGTCCTTTTTGGCGGCCTTCTTTCAAGTCTCGTTCTGTTTGGAAGACCCGTTTTCTCCCGGGCGTTGCGTTTACAAGGTAAACGCCTTTGAGAGAGAAACGGGAGAATGAGAAAAGCAGACCGGGATATAAATCGTTTTGAATACCTTTCACCGGGCTACCGTCTCAACGTCCTGTTCGAGGATCCGTCTTTTGTCTCAACCTCTTTTGTTGGAGCGAAGATGTGAGTTATTTGTGGAACGTTATATTAGCTAAATTAACTATGAACGATAAACGACAATCAAGATAAAACGAATGTACCACTGTTGTCTGCGACCACTCGAGACTCGTAATTATGAATATTAGAGTAATGGCACCGATAATGAATGATGCGGTAATAAATAATAAAATGTATATGGATGACTGCCCGGTATTAACAAAATACTGCAAAATATGAAATTATTTCACATTACTTTGTGATCGTGGCGATGAAATGTGATTGAAACTTTAATTTTATTTATTCTTTTTGACTTTTATATAAAATAAACAGCGTTCTCGATAATTGAATATTATACACATTGTATTAACATGAGTGGAGGAGAGGTAACATTTTTTTAATAAAAATGTTTTTGTTGTTAAATATTTATGATTTAAATTACAGTAAAGTATAGTATACAGAAAAACGTAGATTTTTATAACAGAAAAAAATTGAAACATAAATAAATTAATAACTTGATAGTTGACTTGGTATTATTAAAATTTATTTGTGCAATATATGGTTAAAAAGGTTAATTATAACTTAACAATTAATTTATACTTTCATAAACTTATGGTTAAATAAATTAAAAATTACGCGTGTTTTTACACTTAATCTGTAGTTTATTTTATCTAACTATAAGTTTATGAAAGAGTGTATATTGGTTAACTTTCAAATTATAATTAATTTCAACCTTCTGGTTATTATATATTGTAAAAATGGAATTAAGGAGGAGTGTTCCAAGTGCCATACGTGTAACCTATTGTTAATTTTACAACTGCTCTGTCATGGTAGAAAATGTTTTAAAATTTTTTAATTACACTAATTAGTATAATTTTAGTCCAAGAACAAACATTTAAAATATTCTGAAATTTTTATCTTTTATACGCATATTGCGATTTAAGCTCTTAGATTAACTGGGATTTAATAAAACACAGTCATGCTACCTATTGTTATCTTTGCAACGCCGGATTAAACATTTTGCCAAAAATAAATTTATATAAAAATATTTTATTAAAAAATGTATAATAATATTGAATGCAGCGCCGCTTTTTCAACCTTATTTTTTTATTAAAAACGCATTATGGGTCAACAGGTTTTGTTTGCTATGTGAAATGAATACCTGAATCACAAACCGAAGTTATTTTCTCAGAGGGAGTCTTGGACTTTTCAATGTTTATCGATAATATCGCGAAGATGAGAAAGTACTATTCGTTCTTTCACCGGCTATCCTCGAAGTTCTTACATCCAGACTTCGGCGCATTTTTACGTCGATATTAAAACTTTAATAACGAGACGAGGTCTTACGGCAGCACTCGCTTCTTGAAATACTTTCGCGAAAGCAGCTGGTACTTCGATAGTCCTGCGGTTCGAAAGGACTCGCGTATTGATTTCGTGAATCGATTTTATCATCAACAAGTTCTTCGCCGAGCACACCCTTGTGCCTTTTATCCATCTTTTTCCGTGCCGCAGAATTCCTTTTTCTTTTTATACCCCCGAACTTTCGAACGATACTTTCTCGCCTGACTGGCTCCTAATGGCTTCCATTCAGTACTTCATTAACTCATTAACTGATAAACTCCAATGCTGTGAGGATTCTTCAAAGAGTGAGTACGCGACCGCGCCATTTGTCATCTTTCGTGAAACGAAATGAGAGCGCTACGAGCACACTTGTGCCTGTCGTTTGAACGAGGGAAAGTTTTAACTACCGAAGATCTTTTTTTTACGATTTGAATCTGTTGTATTTGACTGTATTGCACGGAATGCACGATGATTGCGGCTACATCTGGATACGCGTACGTCAACAGAAGACTCAACGCGCGTTATTTGGCACTGTTATGTCTGACGATAAACCGACCCGGACTTGCGGACATCTGGGTGGTCCGCATTGCGCCGCGCGCGACTTCCCCAAAGGATGATGACACGCATCTGTCGACGTGTTCTCATTTCGTCGATGATCGCCTTTAAGGAAAAAAAAAAAAGAATTCTACTGCCCCTTACCGCGACGCGACTTATTAGAGCCCGTCCATATGGCGGACGTAGTGCGTCTTAACTGTCAGTTTTGTTTTAACCGACAAATCGCTCGCGGTGTATCTTCAAAAAGGCCAAGATCTTGATCTAACGCACGCTGATTGCATGAGAAATCTCTTAAGTTTGTCCTATCAAATATTCAGTACTCGTAACTAATGTCTGAAACTTATTGCATGTATGTATATATTTCGCGACGTAATCGATATTCGAGTACCGCTTCTTGTCGGACGGACCAATTAAAATCCTAATCTATGTTGCGAGCAACCGATCAGAAGGGTCGTTGAAGATAACAGGGTCGGCCATCTCTGTTCAAGATTGCTTACGTAACAAAGAAAGACAAAGAGAAATAAGTAAAAAAATTTTTAAGTATTTTTTTTTCGTAGTAGGGGAATCGAGGGTAAGATAAATTGCTAATTTTTCTAAAGTAACAACAGATAATGATGCTCGATTTGTTAGAGACTTAAAATAACAATAAGTAATTTTTTATAATTTGACTTCAATCTATCCATGAGGGTAGACAATATAATAAGATATGTGTTTTGAATATATACTCATATTTAATTTTTTTATGTTTGTTAATAAGGAAGAACAGCGATAGTAAAAACGTGTACAATAACGTACTAATATGTTTTATTAATTTCCTGGCATTGTAACATTTTTATTAAATAAATGAGTAAAAATGGTGACAGCGAATAATGAACGTCATGCGTGATGCATTTAGACATGCAGAGATTATAAGTTGGTATTTGTTAATTGCATAAAAAATAAAACTAAATAATCCTTAATAATGTCTTTATATATTTTTTATTTTTTTTTTTTATTTATGTCTAAATGCATCAACATTTTAACGTCCTCGCAGAAATTAAGGGAAATCGACACATCATCTTTTATGATTTTTCATCTTACCCATTTTCCCTCGTTAACACGAGTCGGATAAATATCCGGGATCTCGATTGAATTAAAAACTCCGCGTGCGTAAGTACTTCATGCGCAGGTGATTGGGAAGAGTTGTAAACCGACGAGGATACCACTTTCGCGACGTGTGCACGCGTGCTACGACGCGTGCGCGCACACCGATAGTGGCGACGGTTTCTGTTTGCACGAAAGTTAATCTCGACTGTGCGAGATGCTGAAGGAGGTACGGTTACGAGGAAGGGCCACACGGGCTCGTACGATGATAATAATAAATGTTACCCACTCCCTTTGCTCTACCGTCTCTCTCTCTCTCTCTCTCTCTGTCTTCCTCCGTTTCGTTTTACCCTTTACTCTCGCGCCGTGCGTACCCTGCCGGCGGTTCCTTTGATCTGTCGCTTCGTTTGTGCATTTAAACACGAGTCGCCTAGATGCAGAGTGTGGAGCAACGAACGAGAGGCGACGAACGGAAAGAGACGGAGCGAAGAGCGAGTACACCGGCAGAGGGAAACAAAACGAGAAAGGGGTGCAGAGATCGAAAAGGAGAAAGGGGAAAGAATGGTGGAGAGAATTGAATGAGAGAGAGAGAGAGAGAGAGAGAGAGAGAGAGAGAGAGGGAGGGGGAAAGTTTGCAATGAGAGAGGAAAAATGGCTCGAGTGCCATGGTGAAATCTCATTTAGACCTACGAAAGGTAAACTGAGACTTTCGTCATTGCAAACGAGTGTCCTTCAACCTTCAATTTCCCTCCCAAAATTCGAGGGTCCTTTCTTTGCGTCTCTTTTTCTTCCTCTTCTTCCTTTTTCTTCCTTGTGCGACCACGCTAATACGCATCTTCTCCCGAGCTTCCTGACTCTTTGTCGCAGCTTTGTACCGACAATTGCACCTTTAAAATCCACTTCCTCGATGATAACTGTTCGAGATTAATGCGCTTTAATGGACTTACAATGGAGGAGCGCAGTCGAGTTTTCGACGCAAGCCCTTTTAGACTGCTCGCCTGTTCACCAAAACGAGCACGTTTAACACCGCATCGCGGAGGGTAGGGGATGGAAGGGAAGGAGAAGAGAGAAAGGAAGAAGAAATAACAATCAAACGATTCCGCCTCTCGTTTCATCCCGGATTCGTCGAGTACCGGGAGACGGTGGGGGACCGATTGCGAATCGCTCGCGGAAATTTTCACCGCTAATTTCGCGCAACAATTCGAGCCAGACGGTCCGTGGAGTGGTAGGTCGATCAATGATCAGGCTCTGGAAGAGCGGAGAGGGACTGTCACGTGAACATGTGACTATTTCAAAGTTCATTCCCACGTACGGTGACATTGAAAACGCATCTCGCCCTCTCGATGATCGCCGGGTAAGCGCACAGCAACGATTCAATTGATTTCATCGACCGCTAAATCATTCTTTCGTTGACATTTGCATTTCAACTCAATTAAAAAAAATGGATTTATGACGAATATATATATATATATATATATATATATATATATATATATATATATACACACACACACGCGTCCTGCGCATTAGATTTACGGTCTATAAAGGATAGCGTATGCCAGACGCGCAACGGCAAAAAGATAATTGTTTGCAATACACTCGCGCCGCGATGCAACACGTACACGCACACGCACACACCAACCCTAGGGGAAGTTATTACGCAGTCCGCGTGGAGGATTCATTTTCGAAGTAATCGCGTTCACGTGCACCGCTCGTTGATGAAGCTCCCGTCTCTCGATGCGCCGCCAAGTTTGCAGTCTGCAGGTCTGCCAACGAGAGCGAGAGAGAAAGAGAGAGAGAGAGAGAGAGAGAGAGAGAGAGAGAGAGTGCCGACGACAGGAGCTCGCCTCTTAAAGGTAAAAAGATCGAACCGACTGAGGTGTTAATAATGCCGCCTCGGGAAACTCGAAAGTGCGGTCTCATCGACGGTCAGCGTACATTTGTGCCGAAATTACAAAACTATTTCGCTGATTCCAACTTTACTCGTTAATTGAAATTATTTAACTTCACGTCAGGGCTTTAAAACGTTTTTAAAATTTATTACGTGACAACATAATTGAAGGGAGATAAATATCGTGATTTAACATATATTGCAAAAAAAAATTTGTCGTGTCGTCTCATTAGAACAACCTTGCATTTGCAGACTAGTGCGCGAAATCAGAGATTTTCGATCCGCGCGATTAGGATTTTATTTTACGAATCGACGTCCACTAATTAAGACGTAGATCAAAGCCGTTCTTGCGGCTCGGCCGGCGATCGTCGTAACAAATTACTCGCGCGCTTTTGTAGAGGTGCGAATCGTTAACGTTCGCGGGAACGAGAGTAAATTATCGCGTGCTTGCAGACTCCGACGTTGTGCGTAAACGCGCACGCAATTTGCGACATTCGTCCGAATACAATCCCCCTTCTACGCCCTCCCCCCGCGCGCTAACAACGCGCAATTTTTCTTTCAACTATTGGCGTATTTTTTTTAACGAGGCCCCAGGCGCGCGTAATTACATTTCATTTTATCCGTCGAGAGTGCCGGCGCGACCGATCAATTTCGTGGCGTAGACTAATGAATAAAATTAATGAACGAAGCCTTATCGTCCACACGGTCTTCGGTAACTGTTGCCCTGTGAGTTACGACGCGCCCTTCTCGTCCTTCGCTTAACCGGTGTTATTTCCCTCACCGCATACTATCGGGGCTTGACTCTGGTTTTCTTCATTAAGAAAGCCCGCCAAGATTTATCGGCTATTATTCACCTACGCAATCGGAGTAACATTCAGTCAATGTCACTATGATTCATCGCTGTTAACGTCATCATCATTATTATTTCTACTTTTTATAGAATTTTCAATTTTTTTTTTCACTAGGAGTGAAACTTTACTAAGCCTTAGTTGAATTTATAAACAATTCCGTCGTGATGCGGCGGGCATCCCGAATCGATACGGGTTCGCCGCACCCTCGAACTCACTGAAACCTCAGACAACTCCTGCCACAAAGTCCAGATAAGTTGGGGAAAAAAGTGAGGGATGAGTAGTAGTATCCGACGCGAGGGCAGGGCGGCCCTCCGGCCCTTCTTCCTTCGAGTTCTGTCTGTCCCTCACGAATAATACATGGAGAGAGACGCGTCCTTCGCACGGGCCACCACGGGCTTTGACGAGCTCGCTCGCGACACGACAGGCGAACAGCCGCGGAAACGGAATGGAACGCGTTCTTCTAAGTCGGCGTTTTATTTGACTCGATTAAATTCGTCAAGTGGAGCCCCGCTCGCTCTCTTTCTCTCTCTCTCTCTCTCTCTTTCCCTCTTTCTCTCGGCGCTCTCGTTTTCAGACGGCCGACAACGGCGGGTTTGATCCTCGGGTGGCGGGCACAAAAACGGGGAACGCGGCGATGGGAGGAATCGACCTGACATTCTCAGGAACCGAGCACTCCTCTCCTCCACCCTCCTGACCCCTTTGCCTCTCTCTCTCTCTCTCTCTCTCTCTCTCTCTCTCTCTCTCTCTCTCCCTTCCCCCCCTTCCTTCCGTCTATCCCTCGTTCTCTCGCCGACTTCTTCTATCTCTACGGAGAATTGCTTTCCCTCCCATTGTCCTGCCTGCGCGGGCGCTTCTTCTTTCCCATTCCAGCAGGTCTGCCGCGATATCCGCGCGGTTATTCGTCGCCGCTCTCGGCGTCGACGCGCCCTTCCTCCGGGCGTCCTCAACGACGACGGACGGCGTCGAACGTGAAGAAATTGGAGGCGGAGGAGATCGTTTGTCTCTCCTCCTATCCGTTCGTCCGAGAACGCCGCCGTCGTCGCTCTCTATCCCAATTTTCTTTGTCGATCTGCGTAGCACGAAGGAATCTCGCCGAAGGGACGGAATGCCGCTAGAAAAAAAAAATCGCTCGGCGCGCACCGCGCGCGTAATTACGCGCGCTTGCCTCGCCGCTCGCAATATCGCGTATAATCTCGAAGTTATTAGCGTCGTGAATTCGCCGCGTCTAATATCCGCGATACTTAATAGCTTACGGTTTTTTCTTCCTTCACTTCCGTCCTTCCATACCGTCGTACGCACGTGCGCCGTAATTGCGGTGGCGTAGAGTTTACGAGGCGTACCATGCGAATGACAACTTGCGTTGTTTATTAATAATTAATCGACACATACACACACACACACACCGGATTGTTAAGGGACCGGAGACTAATATTGTTTTGACTGTTTTTATTTTTTTCAAATATTTTTTCTAATTGTTTTAACATTTTGTAACATGTACAATGTAGTTTCGACTCTGAGAGTGCTACTGTAGGTGAGTTCCAACTCAGAGGCTACTTTAAATATTTTTTATTAAATAGCCTCAGGAACTTGCGGTTCCATCTATTCTCCTCTTTAGTATGTCTATAGACAATATCAGATTTGCTACGTCCTTTATGACTTGTGATTTCAAGACTGGGTGAATATTATAGTTTTTTTGCAATAACATTAGCATATACGTTTTTTTAAATATTTTGTTTGCGAATGAGTTTATTTTTATAAATTAACTAGCTATGCCCTGCCACGCGTTGCTATGGCTCTCTTCTTATGCTACGTTTTTTTCAAATTTTCTTTGCTTTCGTTGTTTAACTTTCAAGAGCCTTGCTTTACTGTTGCTCTTTTTATTTTATTTTTGAATAAGCATTTATCTATCTTTAATAAATCTAATATTCATTTATTCACGTACTTCTAACTTGTTTTTCTAAAAGCTGCCATGGATTTAGAAATCCATTCAAAAGACTGTTTTAAATAAGTTTTTTTTCCCCCAATAAAATAACAGTCATCTTTATTTTTCTTATTACCTTAATTTAAACACAATAGAAACATTCTTCGCCTCTCCCGATCTCTCCCGGTCTTTCCCCGTCTTTCCCGGTCTCTTCCCGTCTCTCCTGGTCTCTCCCCGTCTCTCCCGGTCTCTCCCCGTCTCTCCCGGTCTCTCCCCGTCTCTCCCCGTCTCTCCTCGTCTCTCCCGGTCTCTCCCCGTCTCTCCCGGTCTCTCCCCGTCTCTCCCGGTCTCTCCCCGTCTCTATCTGTCTCTCTTGGTCTCTCCCCGTCTCTCCCCGTCTCTCCCCATCTCTCCCGGTCTCTCCCCGTCTCTCCCGGTCTCTCCCCGTCTCTCCCGGTCTCTCCCCGTCTCTCACGGTCTCTATCCGTCTCTCCCGGTCTCTCCCCGTCTCTCCCCGTCTCTCCCGGTCTCTCCCGGTCTCTCCCCGTCTCTCCCCGTCTCTAAGCCTGTGGATGTTGAAGTAAATTTACAAAAACGATTGTCTATCATTGTGTATAACATAAATTTATGATTTGTTTGTAAGACCTAAAAATAAAACAATTTTGGAAATTAATAAATAATCACGAGAATTGGTACGCGTTGACACAAAATTGGTCGCGCAGGAAATACAAATGAAACAATAAAAAAACAGGTGATTGATTCGATTCGATTCGAATTTAATGATTCGCAAACATCCGATTTTCACTCAGAACAATGTTAACGTCAAAAAAATATGAGTAGCGTAACCGACAATAAGCACATAGTAATGTGGTTAACCTTCCATTAAACTTTGTTTTGCTCTCTGTTTCCAGTGCAACAATGCTCGCGTGTAACAATATAATACATCGTATACCGCAAACGTTTACCTTGTTAATAGCTGATCACTGTGTAACCGGGCACTATTGATTTCTGTTTCAGGGATCAGCGAGGCGAGCGTGCAACTGCAGCAGCCGAAATTGCCGTCCGCGATTCGCGTGGACAGCGAGGTCGAGCTCCGGTGTCACGTCGATGGCTCCGGCGACATGAAATACGAGTGGTTCAAGTTGGTTGCTTTATATGTTCATATGTTCTAACTTTGTCCATTTACCTGAGCGTCTCGCGCGCGAAAACCGGAGTGAGGAGAGGGCAACTAATTCCGGAAAAGTCAGTGAAACGCGCAATGGGTGCTGCAGGGAGGGAAGAAGGGAGGGTGGTGAGACCGGAACGAAGGGGGCGAACTACTAAGTTCCTAGTGTAACTGACACCCGACGTTTACGGACCGGGCCGGTGAATTATGAAGTGGCACTCCCTCGCCCCGGCGCGGTAGCTTGCGCCATCGAGAGTTAGTTTCACCTCCGCCGTCACCTCGAATCATCCCCCTTGTCGTAAAACTGCGCACAGCCCTTCCCCCCTCCTCTTGCGGAACACATAAGGGATTCGGCAAAGTTTAATGACGTCAGTTGCGAGACGTGTTAAAAATATCACACGTGTTGGGAAAAACTTTTCCTTCGATATATTTTTTAACCATTCTGTCACTTTTTGAGGGATAATTAAGGACAACAATGAAGTCGTTGTCTCGCGAAATCATTTTTACACAGTTTACCGATCTTCCGTACGAAATATTTTGGACAGAAGAGCGCGCGAAAGAAGGATTGTAGTATTGATGCTTACAAGTAACAGCAATGTAATTAGCGGTATAATTAACGCAAAATTTTCGCACGTTTGTAAGATAATTTGTATGTCTCGCGCGAAGATAATACGAGTCGACTGTTTTACAGGAATACAATGAGCGTGGCACGAAGCGATCGTGTCGAGATCAAGAAGAAGAAATTACATATACACAGAGCGATCCCCGAGGACAGCGGCATGTATACCTGTCAGGCTAAGAACGAGGCGGGATCTTCGCCGGTGACCGAGAGCTACCCGTTAATCGTTTCCGGAAATGAAACTGCGACGATTAAGGTCGTTCCGAGAAACCTGATCGTAAAGCGCGGCGAACCGGCCATTTTTCATTGCGTCTTCGAAGACGCCGACGAGGTGCAGTGGTTCTTTAAGGAAATCGGCCCGCTGGATTCCGACGAGGAGCGGATGATCTTCGATAACAGTACACTCATGATACACTTCGCCGATCAAAGGGACCAGGGATTTTACTCCTGCCATGGAATAAGGGACGAGACCACGATCAGTTATACGGTCGAATTACAAATTGCCTGTAAGCACCAGTAGATTTTGGATAGCCTGCCGATAATAAAATTAAATATAGAGTAGACAAGAGATAATGAAATAATAATAAGAGACAATAAAATCAAATAATAATAGGTCATTAATAATAGAATTAATAATGGAATTAAAATACATTTCGATCATAAAAGTCTCAATTGTTATAATATTAATCGATTCGAATGCTATTGCTTTTAAACGATAAATTGAGAAATAGTAGAAATAATTATTTTTACTATTGAAATAATTATTATTAATTATATTAATTAGTTAACTTTTTATTATTATATTTCTTGAAAACATAAATAAAACTTGTAGATTTATTGAACTTTTCGATGGCCGCCTTTGAACCAAAACTTCAAACTCAGTTGGCGATTGTCGGCGAAGATCAAGAATTTCAAATAAGTTGCCTAGAGCCCTTAGGGCTGCCTCCGCCCAAAGTTTTTTGGAGAGATCCCACGGGACATATTATAAGCGATACCGGTCCCGTGCGCGTTCAAGATAACACGCTCATTATCGCGAGGGCACGAATGGGCGAGGACGACGGCAATTATACTTGTATAGCCGAGAATCTCGCTGGTGATACGGATATATCCGTCCAAATAGTTATATCAAGTAGGTATACAATTTTTTCGGTAGAAAATTATAGGCGTAATTTATGTATTTTTTATGAATATGGTTGATTTGAAACTATAATTTCTATTGCGTAATTCCTATAACGATTCAGAAAAATTACAAATATTCTGTTATTTTTATTTTTAGCCCCACCAAGTATAATAAGCTCCCCAGAGTCGCTCAGCGTGATGGAGGGTGATTCCGTAATGCTGACTTGTTCATATTCTGGAATGGAACCGCCGGTGACACACGTGCACTGGTTGAAGGACGGGACGAAGCTGAAGGAATCAGGCGGGCCAACAAGATACCGCGTGACCGATAACCACGGCAATGTTACGCTACATTTCAAGAACGTTGACCTGTCCGATAAAGGGCACTACATGTGTGAAGTATTTACCACGGGTTTTGCATCTTTGTTTTCGAACCCAGCCGTTCTTACGGTTGAAGAGAAACTTAAATTTTCACCACAACCTGTCAATAAACGCTTGGAACTTGGCTCCACGGCGAAAGTATCATGCAAGGCCCAGGGCGCCACAAACCCTACGGTAAAATGGATGAAGGAGGGTGAGAACGAGGAATTTCCCAAACACGTTCAGGATATTAACGGCACTTTACACTTTAATGGTGTATTGGAGGAGGACAAAGGTCGATACACTTGTGTCGCCAGCAACGCTCAGGGATCCATCAATCACACGATTAGTATTGATGTAGTTAGTACGTATCAGTGCCTATACGATGAATGTTGAACAAACATTAAATTAATATAATAAATAAATAAATTTAATATAATAAATTAATGTGCTCTCTCGTTCATAGTCGCACCAAAATTTACGGTACAGCCGCAAAATCCAACGGAGGCAATTGAGGGATATCCGGTGATGTTACACTGTGCTGCCGAAGGTGATCCTAAACCAACTATCCAGTGGGATAAAGATTCTCGCATGAACAATCTAGATAATCCTCGATTCGAAGTATTAAGTAATGGAAGCTTGTACATTAAAGAGGTGTATCTTAGTGACGAGGGAAAATACGGATGTACTGCTGGCAATAGCGGTGGACTAAAGCGAGAGGAAGTTCAATTAAATGTAAAAGGTACTTGCATTATTCACTATTGTATATATTATTGTAACATATAATTTCTCGAAATCGCTATTTTAAATTAATTGGAAATTAATGGGATTCATTTTATGATAATAGAATAATTATTATTTCAGCTGGAGATAATTATAGAGCAGATATGGATCTAGAGGCCACTGATGATGGTACAATGATGACCAAGACTGTAACGATCACTCTCAGTGCAGCCGCAGGGTATATGGTGCTTGTCGTTGGTCTTATGTTATATTGTCGTTATCGCCGTCGCCGTAGGAAACAGCAATACCTGCAGGAACAAACGGAAGGTATATTGTCAATGTTATTAATATTAAATTAATGTGTGTAATAATTTGATGTAGCATATACACATTTAAATATATGTGTATGTCTATGAATTATAGAAAAAATGGAGAACGGCGAATTACAAGAGGAACAGACAGAGTTGAAGGAAACCGGGAATAAAATGAATTCAACGAATAAGAAGAAAGAAAACCGCGATTCCCATAACAAAAGTGACGGCGCGGATACGGCTCACAGTCAGAGTAGCAATCAATCTAAGAAATCCAAGTCGAATTATGACAAAATCGCCGTTTCGCGAAGCAGCTTAAAAGAATTGAAGCCTCTTGGTCGGGGTGAATTTGGTGAGATTTATAGTACGAAATATCAGATCGATGGTGACAAGGAATCCTTGGTCATGGTCAAGAGTCTGACGAATACGAAAGACGAGATTGCTCTGCAGGAATTTAAACGACAACTGGATCTTTTCCATAAGCTTAATCATGAGAACGTCGTCAAGTTGATTGGTCTTTGTCGAGAGGAAGAACCCGATTATATGATTTTAGAACATACTGACTGGGGCGACTTAAAACAGTTCTTGATTGCTTCACGAAAAGATAACAATCCTAGCCCAACACACGAATCGAAACCACCGCGTGCGCCTCAGCTGTCGGTGGCGCAAATACTGTCGCTGTCGAATCAGGCTGCGAAGGGCCTAAAACACTTAGCTGATAATCGATTAGTTCACAAGGACATAGCAGCGCGCAATTGTTTGATCGCCAGCAATTTGACGATCAAGATCTCGCTGCCATGTATGACCAAAGAACCATATCAGCAAGAGTACATGAAGCATCGAAATCAGGTAATTCCGCTGAGATGGCTACCCTATGAGGCTGTATATGAGGACGAGTACTCCACCAAAAGTGACGTGTATTCGTTCTCATGCCTGGTCTGGGAGATGTTCCACCAAGGCGAATTGCCGTTCATCAAATTGAACGATGAGTCCGTATTGGCTCAGCTCAAAACACAAACGCTCACGTGGAAGCCGCACAAGGCGGCACCGCCAGCCCTTCAAGAACTACAAGCTCAATGCTGGGCAAACGATCCGCGCGAGAGACCGACCTTTGACGAAGTTGTGTTGAAAATAGGCGAAATTGTGGTCGACAGTTGCCTGTAAGTTAGTACCGCGATCTAATTGTACAAGGCTTTGAATATCGGAAATACTGCAATAGGGGTAATGATTGTGCGGAGCTGTGCGTCGAGAGGTAAGGCTGATGAGCGCCGATGATCACGCGGTGGTGATTCCTCCCGTGCGAGGAAGAGGAATCCGAGAACGCCGCAATTTCACGCGCAAAAAAATAATTAACCGGCTTTCATATTAAACGCTTCGTATTGATTATATACGCATAATGAATTATAGACAACCTTACTCTTTTGTAAAAGGAAAATGCTTGCTCATTAATCATTGAATGCGCAAAGATTACGTGCTTGGTGACGCCACGTGATATATAGATTTTACGCGAAATTCAACTTTTCGCATCGTGCGTGTCATTTAACAACACGTCGTTGCATATAATTGAGTGAGTAACATCTTATACGAGAGTTTTGATATATTTTATATATGAAGCGCGCTCGCTTCAGAGATTCAATTATCGTCATCGTGTTTTGAGCAATCATGAATTTTTCTATCGTTACACGAACATCGTTTTCAAAATCGCGCGAGCTATCTCCCATGCTGTGCGATCATTGAACGTTATATCTTAATCTCTACTACTTCCCTGTTATAGATTATCAGATAAGGCGATAAAATCCATTAGTTCCGCAATAATTATTCATATTACAGTATTTTGTCGCGTCCACTAGTTCGATAAGGAAATAATATTTATTTCGAATAGCATTTCTCCGCTCCAATGACTGTTCTTCTATCGTCTGACTAAGAAACGATCTGTATGGGCCCATTACATGTTATTACGCAATTAATGCAATACTTAGTATACAGTATTGATATAATAATAGCTATCATCACCACACATCGAATACTCGTAAGATACGTTAATTGTTAGGTGAGCCGAGCCCGAAAACTGATAACGGAAATGTTCATTCGAGATTACGCGAACGGTCTCGATTGAACATCGGTAATCGGACTCGGCGCTGCAATGACATGCATATTAAGAAAGTATCACGACCATATCAAATACGAATGAAATCTTATCTCCGCCTATTTACTTCTACACCGCTAAGACGTAAAAAAAAAAACTTTATAACGTATATTATTTATAACGTATATATATATTTATGTGTGATAAGAATCGCAATCGACCACTCGTATTTGACGAAAAAGACGGCCTTGTACATATACCGATGGTAAACATGTAGTAGTTTTTTTGTTTTCTTTTTTAGCGCGAAAGACTTAGCGTGAATCATCGTGTTCATTTTTATTAATATAATCACCCGAATCCTCGATGATTTTTTTATCAAAGAATTTCGTATGTATTAATGTCAGAGAAGTAAAAGAATCGTGTCGCGTGCGGCTTGATGCTGGCACGCAGAGAAATGATAAAGATAAAACAGCATATACAGAATGACATTTGAAAAAACCTATTTTTACACGCGGAAATTAGAATCGATCGATCCAGAGGTAAAGTATCGCTCGCGATATTTTTGCATTCAGGAGGTCTGTGACGGTTTGATAAGTAGAAGCGCGAACAATCTATTTGACGCGATGGTCCAATAAGAGGAATGTGCTGAATATATATTTGACTCTTTATCCGATTTATACAACGAATATCAACGTTTATACTTTAACGATATGTAAGTTTTAATATTGATCCTATTTTTGCATTTAATTATACTGTAAGAGACTGTAAAGAAAAAGAACTCGCGAGGCAATTACGGTGCGCACGTTTGCTTCTTCCATTTCATGCAAGGCTTCCGTTGATGCTTCGTAAGCCAAGTGTTTGCAGAGTTATAAAAAAAAAGAACTACCAGTAAAGGTAACAGCTTTTAGTCGTACGGAATAGACAGCGTTAGAAATGTCAATAGAGAAATAATCGTGTGTTGCTATAATTTGGTTTGCGTTGTATTTACGTATTACGATCGATTTTAACAATTTTCGGAAGATTAATGCGCGCAAAATTAGTTTAGCTCCGTATCGATCGGCAATGCGGTTTGATAGAACTTCACATGTGAATGTGTATACGAGATGGATTTTGAAAAGCGAAGAGTAATTGATATATTGCCGACAGACTTGTCAGTCGTTCGTCAATGTCAAATTTAATCAAGATGAATTTTAACAGAGTAATATTTTTATTAAAAAATAACGATTTACCGAACTGTGAATTAAAAGCAATCACGCAGCTTGATTTAATTAAATATATATGTGTCACCGGTAGTAGAAAAAATTAAATGCGAAATCAATGGGAAGAAATAATTAAAAAAGCGGCAGATTTTAACACAACGAGATTGCTTTCATGTATCTATTCGTTATTGGCATTCTATCCAAGATTCTTTTGAAAATTTCTACTTCTCGAAAAAATTAAATGTTTCTTCCGAGGAGCAATTACGAGTGAATTCCGGCTCTGTGCATGCTAATATAAATATGATGTATCATATACGCATATTAGATATACCAAGCACTGACATATAACACTGCCAATAATAAATATGACTGTTCTCTAATTTGAAGCACTCTTGTTATGCTGAAAAAAGCGTGAGGCAATACCACGAAGACACTTTGCTTGTGTCGTGTACTCGTGGGTGTTCCAATTAATGATATGTAAAAGCACAAAAAGTAAATAATCTTTCAAGGTATCAGATCATCCAAGCTCGTAGTGTTTACGGGTCTACTTTTACAATGCTTTCTAAATGTTTGCTATATACGTCAAGAAATATCCTTGTGAACAATTGATAGCATACTTAGTAGTGCGAAATCCGTGGCATACTTGTCATTTAATTTCAAAAAGAAATTCGATAGATAGGAGAGCAAAGTTACTCAGATAGAAACATTGACGGAGATCAGAAATGTGTTTAAAGTAATAAAGTAATATGAATTCGATAGTTTTGTTGAATAGGAATCCTTATCTAAAATTTGCGTCTGAATGAAAAAAAATAATAAAATTACACTTGCAAAGTACGTGAGACAGTCATGTCGAAATGTAAAGAAGTATTCGTACAGCGTGTAATATTTTTTTCTATTTTTGATCCTAAATATTTAAGGTCATCATAGCTTCATTAATTTCATGTTATGACAAGAGCCTATCGGGGCTAAAGAAACACCCTAAGTACGAGCCACTGTTTGTAACATAAACTACACTAGGAATATACATTACAGCGATCTCTAACCCGTAATTACGAGTATGTAAAGTTAAGATCAATTATATCCAAGTCCTATGTGCTCATATCATTCGCTCAGATGTTAACGACCACCACTGCCATAAAGAAAGCAACAAGGCACACCGATCGCTGTGCCGGCGAGTTTCGTGAGGGCTACCTATTATGTCCAATATGTCTAGTCATATATACGATGACAAAGTAAGAACAGCGTACGGGAAGCTCATTTAAATGACGTTCATATCCTTAGGCGTTCCAAATCTATTTCTTTTTTACAGTATTTTGTAAATATTTGTACTTTTTTATCTACGTCGTACTTATGAATTTTTGGAATAGTATGTGCTATAATTAAATAAAGATGAGAAACCAAGTACATAATGCGTATCATGATTGTATTTCAACCCGTATCCTCATCGAAACCTACTAGAACCTTATCCTTATGTTGAACGATAAAAAATGGATGATTTACTCAATCTTTTACGGTTTTGACTTAAATCTTATATATATTCGATGATTATATCTTTTATAATTATACAAATTATTATAGAAACTTTTTATTTTAAATCGATTTGAAATAAAAGTCGACTTAATGTGAATCAAAATCATTATTTGAATGTACGTAGTTAAACACTCCAGTGAATAAAAGTATTTTTAAAAATACAAAGACTTGCTGAAACAAAATAATCGATCCTTACATACGCTTTCGCATATGTTTAAGAAGCGTCAATGACGAAAAAATTAAAAAAAGGATGTATGCTGGGTGGAATGTAAGTGCTAAAAAAAGGGATGGCGTATTACCTAATCAAATTTATTTTTACTTAATATTTCATGGTACAGTCTATACCTATTATGATATATAAAATAACGTAGTCGTCGAATGCAAACAGGTTCAACGAAAGCAGAAACGTCGACTGAGTAGCGCCCAGGAAAGAAAGGCGATCGAAACATCCGAAAATAAAACGTATAAATCATCGATGCGAACGCAGTAACGTGAGAAGTGCGTTTAGTCTTTTAAGTGTGTTTATATATTTATATGTAAAGTCTAAAAAAGGTGAGAGGATGAGTCACTTAATTCTTTAGTACTTAATTCATTAATACAGAAGCGTAGCAGCCTCACTCTCTAATAGTACTAAATATAATAATGGTATAATGCGATAATTATATCGTTAATATAGATTATTAACATTATAAATAATATAATCGTCGGAATTCGTATAATAAACAATGATACAAGGTATTTTTGTCGTTTTAGTTTTTTTAAATTGTTATCATATAGTAATAATCACAATAGCGTATTCTGAAAAATAGATTAGGGTCCCGTGGGCAGAGGGCGGAGTGCCTCTTTTCTCTTCCGAACAATTTTCTCTCCGTTTCGCTTAACTTCTCTTTCTTTCACGTTGCCCGTCGTGCCTTAATATTCTCCACGGGTGCCCGGAACCTAAATTGGACGAGGATCTCAAGAACGATCGCAAGTCTCGGGTGCTCGCAAAGCCCGTACGGTTCTTCTCGTCTATGTCTAATTGCGCCGCAAGAACTCGAAGTAGCCACGAAGAATCGCGCTGGGAATCCTGGCGATATTGAACTGCATTTCGCACAACGGTTTCGCCATCCGCTTTTTACGTGACAGTAAAAGACATAATCGGGAAGATAGATCGCTGTTTCATCGCTAGAAGCACACCTGTAATGGCTTCGAATCATTACATGAGTCGTTACACGAATTGGATGTTCCGAAGACAATCGAGAAGACTCTCGAATAGTCTCAACGAACGTTTGACATAGTTTGACGACCAAAGGCCATAGTCTCGATGATTTATAACGAATCTTCCGCGACTTTCTGACTTTCGACGCGTATCTCGTCGATCGAAGACCCGTACAAGTATATCGTCGCATCTTCCAGGTGCTTTTCCGATAACAAGATCAAACTACACCCGCCTAAGTTGTTCCTTTCTCTTCCTTCCTACCTGACTTTCACATTTCTGTTCTAGCTCTCCTTTTTTTTTCACTTTTTTTTTCATTTTTTTTAAACCGCGTCTCTGCCACTCTGCCTAGGGAACCCACTATAACAGGGCACTATGAACAGCAGTCTGCTGGCTAAGTGACTTTCCGAATCTACAATCGTTCCTCCGCATTCTCTCTTCTTTCTCGTTCTCTCTCACTCGATTAAATTCCCCTTTCTCGCCCTGTCGCACCCCCGCCTAATCCTCCCGCACACAAAAGTTCGACCCCGTTCTCTTTAACTCCCGTTCCCCCGCTCTCTGGTTCCGTTTCTCTCTCTCTCTCTTTGGTAGCCTGTCTCTCTCGCATTTTCTCCTTACCCTTCGTCGACCCCGCCGTAACGTTTTCCTGTCGACTAGTTTACTAATAAATCCCGGCTGTGCATTTCTATTCTTACCCTCGCGCGAGCATGAACTTTTAGACGGAAAAACGCAAAACGTGCCGCGTCAGGCCACGTCACTCCGAGGATTAAAAAAAAAAAAAAAGAACGCAACGCTTAACGAAAGACAACGGTTGCGCAACGGTGTAACCGCGATGACAGATATTAACGGTAGAATGAACGGAAAAGGAACCCCGTTGCACCGAGCTGCGAAGAAACGAGAAAAATATCGAGCTCGTGAAAATCGCAATATCCGCATCTATGTCGAACGAACCGGGGGATTAACCGACGTGTAACGGGCAAAATAGCGCGGAAAGAAAGCCCTATCTTCGTTTTCCCTGTACCCAGCATATCCCGGACAAGCCGATTTAACACGTGCACGCGCTCCCAAAACTCACCCCCTTCCCCGGATGTCCCGCGAAAATCGCGCGACGCACCATCCCTCGTGTCCCTTCGCATCCGAACCCGTCACAGAAAAATCGACAAAAGCTCCCCTTCGCCAGCATGCTCCTCCTATGTCAGCATTCACACTACGTATCAGCCAATAGTAAACCACTACTGTACCTTTTTCGCGTTTATGATATTTTATACTTTACTTTTTTTAATTATTTTTTTTTGTTTGTTAATATTAAACGTGCCGTGTCTCTACCATCAGCCTACTGCCAAACTACCTATCCTCCTCGCTTCAGCCTCCTTTCTCACCCTTTCTCTCTTTCAACCGATCTCTTCTTCCTCAAACTTCCTCTCGCTCGTGCCGCGCTTCCTCCCCTCGCCGGGTCATTCCACACTCATTTCTCTTCTCTCTCGCTCTTTCTCTCTCTCTCTCTCTCTCTCTCTCTCTCTCTCTCTCTCTCTCTCGCAGTTTATAAATAGTATTGTATTAATATCCTCAATCTTTCGTGTGTTACAATATAATAATCGGCAATAATATACCTTCAGTAATTAATGCATTATCGTTATTATTAGTATCGCTCTGTCTTTCGCTCTCTCTTCCTTGCTCTTTCTTTTTTTCCTTTCCTTCTTGATAGACCGGGTTAATTTTTTTTTTTTTTTCGTTCAAACGCTACCGTGAATCGCGCGAGTGTACGAACGAACGAATGGATGAATCGTCACGCTGCCCTGTGCCACACAGAATGGATGTCTGCGATCGATTGATGATGGTTGCTCCGATTTACCGATGTTCGGCGTGTTGCGCCGGGATGCGATTTACAAATACACACGGCGGAGACGCACACACAACACACAAACCTGCCCAATTAATTAAGTCGAAGGACCACCCCAAATTGCGACTCTGGCCCTGCGGCTCTATCTCTTGACGAGATCAATGTGAGCTTGCCGTCCGTCGATGTCGAGATCTCGATATTCTTGATAAGAAAAAATTTAGAAAGAAAAACGGAAAGGGTGCAACGTCGTTTCTTTCGCGTCTAATTGTTTCGTTACATGACCACGTGACAACGCGCTCGTTCGCCGCGAAATTGCAATCCGCCGTCTCCACCGTCGTCGTTTTACACCGCAAGATACAAGGTGATCCCTACATCCGACGAGCGAGACGCAGAAATCGGATCAATTGACGAGTCTTGCTTGTGTACGTTTATGTGTATGTGTGTGTTACGTGTCCAGAGCGACTTGACTGCGGTGACTTAATTAGAAATCCTTAAACGCTAGAAATCGTTTAATGTACAGTCTGCGTCTTCCGTCGCTGCTCCTCTCGCGTCGTCCGAGAAGGGAGAGATACCGGATCCGCGCGTTATCTCGCGAACGGCACGGTACGAGCGCGTCTGTAACGAGTAATACAAGAGTATAATAACATGTATAATAACATGCGATCGTGATAACGAGTAGCGTGCGGCGAACACGCGATCGTGACGCTCGCGAGAGTCTGCACTGCGATTTGTCGAGCGTTCGCCAGGCCGAGAGGAATATACGATCGTGGTGATTAAAAAAAAAAAAAAACAAACAAATTCGCGGCGGTAAATCTCTCGCGCCCTGTCGAACTTGGAGCGGAATTTCCCTCGGTTTCAGTCAACGCGAGGCGAACGACAAAAATGGTCGTCGAATAATGCTTTGATCTTTTAACGAGGCGAAACCACGAGGATACGAGGCGAGTGATCTGACTAATCCAAATGGGATCCACGCACGCACGCACGCACGCATCATGCATTTACGATGCTTCTTCCCACTTGGGGTTAAAGAATCCTGTCGCCTCTTTGCTTGTTCCGAAACCACCGAGGATGACGACGACGACGGCGGCGACAACGGCGACGAATGTATGCCAGAGTCACATTTGGGCGTATTTTTCTTTTTTTTTTTTTCGTGAATAGTTAATTCTTTCCCTTTTTTTTTTTAAAGGATACATATGGCCGACTAAATATACAGACCGGCATTTTTAAAGTAGCGCATGCTGCCGGGCGGCCGCCTCCGTCGGGACGCACACTTCGCCGAGCTTCTAGTTAGTTAGAGTAAAAAATAGCGTAAACGGCACTGTATTAGGAAGAAGCAAAATACATGTTACATTCTCGTTATTTTATCGTTGATAAATGCTATAGTGTTTTTTTTTTCCCTTTAAAAATCTTCTGGTATCGCAATGCGTTACATTATTATGATTATTCTTAAGTGTTAATTATCATATTGTTATCGTTATTATTATTAATATTATTATTAGTGTTTGCTCATTTTACAACGCCGCGCGGGGGAGGCCCGTCGCGCGGCCAGCAATCCCCGTTGGAAAGAAAAAAAGAAAAAACACCACCGACACCGTTTTTCTCACGCACGTCAGACTATGAACGCATGCCGGGGAGGGCGGGAAAACGCCGATACTCGTCCCGCCGCTCATTTTTTTTTTCCTCTTACTTTTCGCCGAGTCTTCTTTCACTTAATTACAAAGCGCGAAACGGGAGTCTCGTTCTTCCGCGGTCGTTCGTCACGTTTTTTTTTTTTTTTTAATGATTAACAGTCGCGAGATTCTAGCCGTCGTGGCAATGGAGTTTTCGTTGAAACGCGAATTTCGAAAAATACAATGTTCTCTCTTTTTTTCTCTTTCTTTCTCTCTCTCTATTCTTCTCATCTCTCTTGTACATATACACATATTTATATATATTATATATATATACTCTTTGCTTGGTATGCCACACTTTAAACGGAACGTCCGATCGGCGAAATCCCCCGACGGCTAGGGACTTAGGGGTTGCAAGGGATGGTAGCGAAGAGAAAAAGACTCTCGTTTCGGATATTTCAACGCTAGTAGTAAATTTGTTTAACATTAGGTACTAATTCTCTTCTTCTCTCTCGTTAAGTGACTTACAATTCGTACAACTCGCCTATCATGTAAAACTATGACGTCTAAGATGTCCGAATTAACGCTAGATCTCGATAATAATCAGATCGGATAAATTAATAGTCGTAACTGTGTATGTATCAACTAGGCTAGACTTCGACGGAAAAATATATTTATAAAAAGTTATAATATATATCATATATTAATATACGTTTCAAGCGTTCTATATATATGTATTTATATATATATTCATTTATTTATTTATATATATATTTATATATTTATATATTTATATTTATATACGTATGTATCATTACTAATCTTCTACTTATCTCTAAGCTTCCACATCCTCGCGAATCGCATCTCATACAAACTTTAACTTCTATTCGATTCCCCTCTCGATGCGAGGAGATCAATTTTTTATGTATTCCTAGGTTCATTTCAGTTGCAATTTATAAGTAACTGGCTAAACTCCTCTCTTGTTAAATGTACAGACAAATAATCTCGGGATTTTTTTTTTCGAGGGATTGAAATGAAATAATGCATGAAATATCGTTACGTCTCCCGCGAAACACGTCAAACAACGCAAAAAATCACGCGAAGCCTATAAATCGAACAACGCTTCTCACACGCGACTCCCGTTTATAACAATGCCGGACAAACGAATTCATTTATACCGAGTCGAAAGTCGCTCTAATCGATCACACTCGATCGCGTCATTGTCTTGGATGGAATCCGTTCCTTATTGGCTTAAACAACATGAACGTTACGAGCTCCTTGAACACGTTTATACAAATCTTCGTCTTTTTTTTACTTATTTTCCATTTATTAAAGTATCAACGCTCGATAATAATATTGTAAGCTTATAGACTTCTGATTTTTTTTGAACACCGAGCTATCGCTATACCTCTCACTCTCGTTCTCTCCCTCTCTTTCGCTCTCCTTGCTCCCACATTTACGCACACACGCACACACGCATATATTCTTTTTTTTTCTCTTTCTCTATCTCTCATTCTTTCTCCTTTCTTGCCTTTCCTCGTTCTCTCTTGAAAAATATTTCGTGGTGCACGATTGCCCTGTTTTTTTTTTTCTTTCATGCATTACTTGATTCCAACGTTTACGTACAATTCTACGATCTTAATATCGCGAGTATCTTCCAACTAGTGTGTGTCGTCAACATGATTATTAAAACTCGCTAACAAGGTGAACATCCTTACACGTCTTGCCCTCTGTCCTTTCCTCGCGTGTCCCATATGCACGCACGTGTTTGTGTATGACCGTGTCCGAGTCTGTGTGCAAGGGGGGCCACCTTCCTATTGTTAATGAATACCGTTTTGTGCGCGTCTTCTAACGATTAACCATCACAATGTCCAACGATGCCTAGTTTACAATTAATATCTTTGGTATCATGCCTGAGTCTTCCGTTTACAAAAAAAATCACTAAACAATTATTTATAGGACCTTGTTCGGGTACGGGTGCGCGACGCCGTTTGTCGTATCAAACTTAGAAAAAGATTCGTTCTTCGCGCGACGCGAAACAAGCAATTAGAAACGCTACTTAACTCCCGGGAGGGACAATTAAGTGTACATGCGACAAGGAATGTCGAATTGATTATATGGCAGCTTCAAACCACCGTGGAAAATACAACCACGGGAAATGATTCCTGATATCGCTACTTGTTTCAAGCACAAAATATCAATTTTACCTTAAAGCCTACGCCGCGTGGCAGTTTGGATAATTTTCACGTGTTTGATAGTCAATGAAATGTCTGTAGGTATGTTGACATCGTCGTTTTCTTTTTCTTAAAAATTTGCTGATTCACGAGGACTATTCGATTATGCTACTAATAGAGTTAACAATTCGCTTCGATGAACTTTCATTAGTTCTCTGACGAAATGTGTAATAAAGAATAATTTGTGCTTGGAACGGTAATCACTTAAATAGAGTAATAGAAAAATTTGTGATCCAAATTTTTGTAAAAAAAGATATTTTTCATCCACAACAATTGTAAAAACTTTTTCTAGAAAAAACTAAGAAAAAATAAATGCTCGTCCTTAGGGGATCCTTTCAGTCTTACCGTTTGAGGAATAATTTTTCGGCGAGCTCCTAGGATGTGTATTTTAGCACAGAGTAAACAAGTTGAACGAGTTAACGATTAATAAAAATAAAGAAGCAGTAATAGAATCTATAAAAATTTACAACCTGTAGTATGTATCCGTGTACTTGTATGCGTGTTAAAGAGTTCAGGTTCGATTGTTCACGAAAATTCCGCGATCGGTGAAAGACAATCTGCTGGAATGTAGCTGTTTTCGCGACACCGTAGAATTGTGGGAGACAGAGATGTCAGAAATTAATAATGCGCCGCATAATGCGTCGCGTGACACGTGACTGTAAAATGGGTACAAAAAACCGTACAAAAGGATATTTACAAAGCGTAACGACGAATTCTTGTGAACAAAAGACCATGAGATTCCATCACCACGTGCGTCCGTTTCGTATTTCAGATCCGCTGAGAGAACCCGATGAGTGAATAAAGCCCTCCCCACGTTTCTCTTGTCCCCTCCCGACGCTCAGAGAGCATCTCTCGTCATATAGAATATATCACATACATGTTTACTTCTCTAAACACACTGAAATAAGAAGCACTTTAAGATAGATGTCTACATACACCATCGGGCCCAGATTAGATGGACTGATTCTCGTTTCTTCGTTTCCAATCTTCCTGTCTTTATAACCCCTAATTGATGTATATGTATTTTTTTGTATATATGTATTATGTACATATAAGCGCAGTGCATCTCACATTTTTCTCCCGCTCTCTCTTTCTCGCTTTCTTCACTCTTTATTACGTATATGTGCAGGCGTCGAGAACGCGCGTCTCCGAAGCGTACACAGAACTAGAACCGACATTCAAGAAACTAGAAAGTAATATCGTCTCAAACGAGTATTTTAACGTATCCTATACAGCATCAGCGTAATCTCGCTGTTAGTTGACCGCTGCGTGGATACATCAATTAACGCATTCCTAAATCATGCAATATAGCAATCTCCACGATTTTATGCATAATTTAAATTTTTGTATAACAAATATCACTGGCTTAATTCATCTTTCATCAAAAACACATAAAAATGTGTAAATTATATTAAATTGCGGGCAACTTTATTTTACAATAAAATTTTTTAATATTTTACCATCGTGCAAGTAACTCTTTGAATCTAACAATCTTCACGTGGTGTAAATGAACATTCTATACAACTTGTAATAATATATTTAAAAGATAAAAATAAAATTACAAGAAAAGACGAAATAAATAAAAATAAGGACACAAAGACGTTATTATGTACACTTAATTAAAAATGCATTTTACATGATCCATTTGGTCAATCGCGAAAAACATCCGGCCAACAATGTCGATCATCATGATCGTCTTCAATTTCGAGGCACGCAGCAATGTTACGTGGTCTATAATGGCACTATCAATCACTCGTATTAAATATTACAACGTTAGAAAAATTGCGTGTTTCGAGTTTGCGGATAGTCTCCTTTAATTGACTTTATGAAAAAAGCTTTGTCGTAATACTATGCTGTATTAGCTTTACAATATACCAACCTCGATACTAATTGTCAATTAATAAAATAGTGGAGATTACGACATTTTGTTGCGAACCATCGCGTAACGTTCGCACTATTTTGTCAATCAAGCCTAATCACCAAAGTTCACTCGAGTTTACAGTCCGAGCATCGATAATCGTAGAATCTCTCGTCTTTTTGTATTCTATATGCTCATTCTTTTGCGGATTAGAGCTAAAGATCTACGATAATCGACAATCGCTACGCTAAAATGTTTGCGTTCACCTTATTTATTCCAATATGCATATGTAAATGAGCTAATAATGATCATCGTAACAACCATCGAAACACTTCTGGCTGGAATGTCGTTCCTATAAGGATTACGAAATGCTACATTATAACGCTGCGATGATTCGCGAATAGGCAACCTGCAAACAAACTGCTCTACGCACAGCTACTTGACTCGACGTTTCCCAATGCTCGTGATGGACAAGCGATTTCGCGATTTGGAAAATTCCTTTCCGTTATGCAAACAAATGATAACATCTAGATTCGATCGACGTAAAAATCTGTTATCCTAATTTTTCATTGCGGCCGAAGCGACATTAGTCGAAACGAAAGCCACGCGCGAAATAAGAGTATTCAGGATTGAAGGCAAGAAAGAAAAGCATCGCGGCATCCATCGAAGTACTGCGAGATCTCTGGCCTGGACTCTTCTCTCGATTAGTCGCTGTATACATTTGGGAATAACGCGCTAGAACTGTAGAGCGCGCTCCTTCTGTCACTCTCTCATCCCCTCGCGTCGCTGAGCCAAAAGTAAAGTACGACAGCGATCGTGACGGCGACAGCGATGACAATGATGACGATGACGATGACGATGACGATGATGGCGACGACGATGACGAAGGTGACAACTATGATCGATAGATGAAACTGCAGGGTGGCGTTGGCGGCGGCGGTGGCTGCTGGCCGCTCATGGCGATCGGTACGAGGGTGGGCGAGGGTGACGAGGAGGGAGGGGACGGGGAACTCGATGACACGCTCGACGATGGCGAGGGCGATTCCAGTGCCCTTGGGCCGGCGAGCTCACGATTTGACTGTCCCCCAGACGTCACAGCGCGACTACTCCTGCTGGCCGACGTCGCGTTGTGGCGATTGCGCGCTGGCCGTCCTAAGCTCCGGTGACGGCCACCCCCCTCCTCGCTCGTTTCTCAGAGATAAACTTTCTTGACGCTGCGTGTGGTCGCAAAGCCATCGTTGCGGCGATACGCATCGCCCTGATGGGAGCGAAGGGTGCCGAAGTTGTCGCCGCGGGCACCTCCGCGGAAACCGTAGCCGTCCGGGAACTGAAAGAGGGTCTCCGTGGGCGTTGGCGGTGGTTTCCTCATGGTACCCTTCGGGGACTGGAGCTTCGGTGGTTGCGGAACCAACACCGGCTCCGCATAGGTCACCTCCTCCTGCGGTAGCAGTTTTGGCTCGGGCGCCAGCCTGCTGAATGTGGATAAGCAGACATTACTAAGAGCGGCAAATGGAAATAAATTATTCCTCCGCCAAGTTCGTTCGTCCGTTGAAACAAAACATCTTACCTGTTCACATTTTGGCGTTGCTCGAAATATTCGTACTCCGTGTCGGGATAAGGTAGATTGTCGTCCTCGTCTTTCCTGCACTTCCTGCCGCATAAGTAACCGGCTACAAAGCCAACAAACAATGCGGCTAGTGCACCAGCTACCACAGCCATCACCAGGGTCTCCACCGAATACTGTGGTGTAGGCGTATCAGCCGCGGCTACTGCCGGACCTGCAAATAACAGAAATGTCAATTCAATTATATTTCGCGATAACGTGCAAAACAACTTTCGGTTTACGTCGTTACTGGCTGCTCACCTGAGTTGTTCTGTTCTTCGTCCTGCATGATATTGATAATTTCGCCGCCGGGGTTGTCCTTATTCGGGAGAGAGTCCTGCGGAAACTTGTTTTGATTGGCGGAAATAGCGCCGACGCTGCCGGCGTCCTTATTAAGGCTCTTGCTCGCCGGACAGGACGCATGAACGCCGGTTGCGACACTCTGCAGAAACCTGCTGGCGTCCGTCGCCGCCGGGCCGACCAACGCCCGGCACTTGTTCTCCACCTTGTCCCAGGCGCAGTACGGATCTTGCAGGGCCACGCACTCGCTGCACGATAGTATCCTATCGCTGTAACAGCGATGGAGTCTCAGCGCCTGCACCTGACTGTCGGCGATGACAACCAGTCGACCATCCTCGAGGCCGTCGCCCGCCTGCGAGGCTCGGACAACCTTGATGCCGCGCACTGGCACTGTTGGTGGAAATGCCTGTATCTCTTCGATCACGACGGGACTGACTTTCTGATGGGAATCAGCAGACTCGGCGTTCACCGCCTTGATCACCTTGCCGTTGTCCGTGCCGATGAAAAGGACGTCATAGGTCTTGCCGCCCGGAGTCTTCACTTGAGGATCCACGGCGATCTGAGTGAATCTGTAACTGAACATCGTATCACCACCGTTATCGAGATTTCAACTTACAATGTCAACAACTAAACGCGCGAGGTGACCAATTTACATGTTATGATTCACTCGCTGCGTTTCGCTTTATGAAAAAAAGGATCCGCAGGGAAAATAAAAAAAGCGTCTATCAACGTACACAGTAACGTATACAGTAAACCACGCTCGCATCGATGCAAAATACGCGACGCGGCGATGCGCGATGAAAGCTCGAAAGCATGGCTCCGCGCATAGTGTGCGTTCAATTTGGATTTCGGCTCGCGGCCGAAATCTCCTGGCTCTCGAGCGATTTTCACTTACTGGAAACTGGTGCGTATAACGATCGGCTGGCCGAAAAAGCTCGGCACCGACTCGTCCATCAGCGAGTGCGTGTTAATAAAGTTGAGCGTCAGGTCCGGCAGTGTGCGCGAGTCGTTGGTGCATTGGCCTGGCCGTGGGTCCGGCACCTTCGTGTCCTGCACCGGCAGCCAGTTGGAGTTCAGGGCGCTTTGCTCCTTGAAATTGCCGGCGAAGGTATCGGCGATGTCCTGCAACGAGAACGCGCACACCGCCGAGCCGCTTATGCTGTTCACCGGCGTCGTGAAGGTGCCATAGATGAGCTGGGCAGATGTGCCGCCGTATTGACCCGATATCAGCTCGGTCGTTGACTCTGCAATCGAGATATCTCTTAAATTGGTCGAAAAATGTATCCTCGAAAACGCAGTGATACAGATTGGTTCTGCATCTATCGTGGACTCGTATCTGTTTCTAGCAGTGTTTATCGTACACTGTTTAATAAGAACTGATTCTGTGATATTTCAGCTGTTTATTGTAATATCTGTTACGTCTGTAAGCATTCCAAATTCAAAATTTTGCGACAATCTTGTAATCCATTGGCATCTGAATATTACATATTACTTTTATGACACATTAAGCTCTATATGTTAAGTATGCACGAAAAAAATTAATGTCGACGATTTATTAAGAATTTTATAAAATCTTCTACCGTATTGAATTCATCTTTATTTATCAAATTAATCTCTAATTTATTAAACAAAGAGATGCGTGAAATAATAATAAATTAATACAACTTAATTTATTACGAATTAAGCGCTATCTTAAATCTGCCATTTTAAAGTTTTAAATTTTAGCATTATTTGAATTTAGTCATAAAGGAAGCCTTTATACGTACATACATAAATTTTGAGATCTCATTAAAAGAGTTAATATTGAACAAAATTCGCAAGATACATATTTGGATCTCTCCTTGTTAAATAATTTGTACCGATTTTAAAAATTTAAAGACTTACAAAAATTCTTATATCGAAATATCAAGATGACCATTTTAAATTCTAATTTAAATGCTTTAAGTTATAAATTATTATTAAAAAACATTAAAGAGAGTCTTCTCGTTTCAAAATTAGTTTTAATCAAGCGGGACTTAACCGGGAAAAGAAGGAAAGAGATCGAGTCATCCAAACCCATAGAAAAGATTTCTGGACCTAATGCTATAACTCTTCAATCTATCATAAAATAAGATCGATATAGCGCCAATCATATTTATTATCAAAGAAAGAATAGTTTATTTTTAAATGGAAAGTTCTTAAATCTAAGAATAAAATAACTTTCTATGCTACTTTATTAATTTCCTCAGAATAATTTAGTAAATTTGTGACCACCTTGTGATATTCTAGATTTAAGAAGAGACCGATGTAAAGATAGAAATTTTTTATTTAATCTCAATCTTGGTTTGTTTTTATACTACATGAGGTTGTAAAAAGATTGAGTATGTCAAGAATATTTTTTACCTGGTATCAGAAATCTTTCCTGAGAGGACAGTTATCCAAACGAAAAGGCATCCGGTGATTCGTGAGAGTACACACGTCCTCGTCAATACAATACACAAAACGTCAGAAAAAAAGATTCGACTTCTTCTGTCATAAAGGCAGTTTGGGGAAACAGATGCGAGCCCGGTATAATCAGACAGCAGGCAGGTAGCAGAGCGCACGTATGGTCGCGCCGTGTGCGAGCACACGCGACATCCGTCTACTTACGTATCTCGTTAAAGTAGAATGGGAAGTCTCCGGTGACGGAGCAATTGAGACGCGACTTCAAGAAGGACGTCCACCTGTTACGGAAACGATGCGGTCCGCCCCGGTCGTATTTACAGACTCGCGCCACGCGAGAGTAGACGGCCTGCGAACGCGAAAATTACGTCCTGTAAATTTCACTGTGGAGAAAGCGTAAGGCGAGAAAATTTTATCTCTCCCTTCCTCGCCCCTCCGAAAATGCGCCATGGGAAAAGGGACGCGGCAAATGAATGAGGAAATCTAGTTTCAGCTTTTACGCGCGCTATTAAAGTGACACGCGCGTTTCCGGACGGTACAAAGCGCCGCATAAAGATTGCGCAAAACTTCCTGCATGCGCGAAGCCAGCAGCACGGAGTGCTACCGTACCGTGACTTCCAGAGGACAAAAAAAATATGCGATTCGCAAAAATACACCGTGTATTATACCGTGTGAATATAGCGCGCGTAAAGAGCAAATAAAATTGGGCGCGGGGGTGATTTAGAGAGGCGATTTTATCGTGACCTGTAATTAAAATTAGAAGTCGCGCGCGAGCGTGTCCTCGGGCGCACGTAAACGAATGTAAAAATGTAGGGAGAAAACGGAACGAGCGGAGCGCGCTCGCGCGATTCCGAAGATCTCGGAATGATTTATTGTGGCCCCCGCCGAGATTATAAATTTATTCCGGGTCGCATAAAATTTTCTTTGCGACGTCCGACCGCGGAGGGAAGCCTCCCCCCCGCAATCTCTATCCGCGCAATACCCGCGGCGTCCCAACTTTTTTCCATCGTTCGCGATTTAGCCTTCACTCGCCGTAAAATTATGCGTCATTATCAGAGAGCGCGGAAAGCTCGGCCCCGCCTTTGACAATAAGTCGAGCTTCGACTTGAGGCCCCCGTTTACAATCCGAGTCCGAGGCTCGCGGCTTTCGCTGCCACGGCGCGGGGACACTCGTCTATACGTGGAGAGAAAGCGACGAGTTTGATCTTCGAATGCGAAACGACGGCGAGTGAAAGAAATCGCTTTACTCGTCGAGATATAAAAAAAAAGAGAAAAGAGAAAAAAACGTCCGAGGGGGGAAGTAATCGCGCGCGGCGCTACGAACTTTCGCGAGACTCTCGCGCGTATTATCCGCGTCCGACGCGAAACTTAATTTCATCCGACGCGATTCTTCCACTCCATTGTTATCCATTGACCCCGCGCGCTAATTTGCACGGGGCAAAATATTGTGACGGGACTTTTATAGCGAGCCGGCCTTTATCGTGCAAATTTTCGATCCGCCGTGTAAAAGCGGCGGAGTATTAAATCTTACGCGGTGAGAATGCCGATGGCAAAAGTTAACGGCGGGACTAATACTTTAAGCGAGTGTCCTTTAGTTGCACGACCGATTTTTATAGTCTGGATCCAACATGGGTAAACTTGTGTTCCGCGAGATATTTTCAAAATGCGCGGACATTTCTATTTGCAATTATCCAATAACACTTGTCAATAATAAAAATGTATCCTATATACATTAAAACAGTCAATTCTTATTAATGTTGTGGTTCTGATAACAAATATGCAAATAAAAATGGACTTTTAACTCTAGTTTTTATTAACAATTTCGAAAGAACTTTATTTTTCAATTTTTCATTTACCTGGGGTAAATAAATTATATGTAGCTAGGAAATAATATTAGCTTTAATTTAGAAAAGACAGATACAAATTATTTTAAAATTGCTACATGAAAAATACTGTTTTGCTGGTGTACTTAAAAATATATCTAGATACGGAACTGAATTAATTTTGCTCGACTATCAAATAACAGAATACTCAAGCAACCTGAAGCAATGCAGCAAACAAGTTTGACAATATAAAGATCAGCGTTCGATATAATTATTTTAATAGTTTAATAAAATTATTTTCAGATTGGTATCTAAATTTTTCCTCAATAAATCTGTTGTTTTCAAATATTTTCAACAAATTTTAATACGCTTCGGTTATTCCATTTTTATTTTTCATTAAATGTAACACCAGAAATAACATAAAAGTTTTATATGTTCTGAATATAAATTTCTTTTGCAAAGGTAGACTTGTCATGATAATTGTCAGTCGATAGAAACGTCTGCGCATTATATTAATGTATTAGTAGATCGCGTTGTAACGCATTTAAACATCTTTAACAATAAATAAAAATTAATTCGCACACACATATCGTGTGCTGGCTCTTATCGGCTTATTATTATTCACGTTTATCTGAATATAAACCTCCCTATATCTAAAACAAAAAATACAAACAAAAGTGCATTTGATTTTAAGAAGATTCCAACACTACTTTTTAATCAATAAACCGGTTATTCCTAAAATTAAAACATTTATAATAATAATATAAAATTATTATAAAGATGTCTAATTCGTTAATCACTACATATATAATCAATTAACAATGTTATTAAATATTTTTAAAATGAGAAATATTATAAGACACTTATTTGGTGTATCAGTAGATAACAAAATATGAACAGGACACTTATTTACTATCGGCTCTTAAAATGTGATAAATAAAAAATAATCGGAAAAAAAAGTATAAATAGGTATCCTCCATTATAAATTTATAATATTTTTATTTAATATAAATGTATCTCTCTCGACTTATAGTTCATGTTGAATTAAGAAACAGAAAATAATAGGTTTAATCTTCTTAGATTATATGTCATACGAGTCTTTTGCTCTCAAAATAATGAACATGACAAAATATGAATAAATAAATGCATCTCGCGTACATTTTTTATAAAAATTATAAATCCAATTATTTTAAAACGTTTTATTTTCATAAAAAATTAATATTGTATCATATTGTAAGCATTTTAAATTTGACAGTTAACTGATAGCTATAACGTTGCTATGTCACTACACACGTCTATTCTTGACAAATATTCTTGCCCTCCTTCATCGAAAAATATAAATTTAACTTTTAACCTGTACAGTTAATTTAGATGTAACTTTACAAAAAAAAAAAAAAAACTTAAATGTTTCCTTTGTAATTAAAATAATTTTCTGCTTTATATACAAATTAGGAAAAAATGTCTATGAAATATATATAACATATGTAGCTGAAGCTAGCAGCCAAAAACAGCAGCCAAACGAAAGTCATATAGGCGTTTCCACGAAACACCATTCAATCAAACGTTAAAAATTCCCTGGTTATGAGATTTTCATTCGCGATTGTGAATAATTGTTTAGTGGTTTTTTAAATTGTTAATTACGTTAGTCAGATAAATACAAGGAACGCTGTCTTCAAATTTCTACAAAAATATTTTTTGAAGTCTGGAACGACCTAATTAACCGTAAATGAAAAATTTTTATGAAAATGCGTTTTTGCAAAACATAGTTGATTACCAGGATAATGCAACGATTTTTTTTGTAAAGTACATTACCGCTTTTTGCTGCACCCAGAGCCAACGACGAGGACGTAGCGGTTTGACAACTCCAAACAATAAAAATTAATTTAAAACATATTTATTACAATTAAAAAAATGCACGTCCTCCCGTGAATGATCAATCAGTCAATTGTGCGTTACGGAGAGATATTTCCAGCCAAATTTGGAAAAAATCGTACATTGCGTTTAGACGTAAGGTGCAAAAAACGATAAAAATTAATTTTTTTAATGTTTATAACAATTAGAAAAATGTACGTCCTCTCGCAACTGATCAATTAGTCAATTGTACGTTACGGAAAGATAATTCCAGCCAAATTTGGAAAAAATCGTATATTGCGTTTAGGCGTGAATCGCATAAAACGATAAAAATTAGATTTTTAAATATTTATAACAATTGGGAAAATGCACGTGCTTTCGCGAATGATTGATCAGTCAATTGTACGTTACGGAAAGATATTTCCAACCAAATTTGAAGGAAATCTAATTTTGCATTTAGGCGTGAGGCGCTGAAAACGATAAAAATTAGTTAAAAATTTTATAACAATTGGTAAATTACAAGTCTTGTCGCAAATAATCGATTATGTATTATAATGACTAAACTCTATGCAAACTTTTCAAAGTTTGTTAAAATTTCATAACGAGAGAATTTTTAACGTTTGATTGAATGGTACCCCCTGGAAACGTCTATATGACGTTCGGTACTGGCCGCTCGACGTTTGGCTGCTGCCTTTGGCTGCTAGCTTTAGCTACATTTATAACATATTTGTAATATAAAATGCTATACTTTAAAAAATTTAAATAAAATAGCTTGAAAATGGTATGATAGAAGTTATTGAAGTTTTTTCTAAACATTGTTGGTATAATTAACTTTCAAATTTTATATTTATATTAAACTATTATAGCACTGCCTTATATTTCACTAAACACTAGAACTCTCTTAATGGTAAAAGTTGATAATTTTGCGTGAATTATTAAAATTTAGACAAAAATTGTTACAGGTATTACAAATATTATAAATACTCAAAATCGTTAATTTTGACGCAATTTCCCTTAAAATTGTGAGTTGTTCCCTAAATTTAAACAATAAATTCGTGTTTAACAAACAAAAATACATCAAAAGTGATTATTTATACACGTGACATAAAAAGGGATTGAGTATCCTTGCCAAGTGTAATTACGCGAGCGCACCGCGAGCGATTTCTCTCTCTCTCTCTCTCTCTCTCTCTTAAAATCTACGTTGGCTGATAGGGCGTATAGGGACGATTAATTGCCGACGATTCCTTACCTTGCCGCAATTGATATATTCTACAGCGGTCTCCCTGAAGAAGAAGTAGACGAAGTCTCCCTGGGACATGGAGCTCACGAAGTTCGGTGCTGCAATTAGAATATGTAGCCATTATTACTAACTGCTATTGCCACCGCGCGCGCGTGCGCGCGCGGCGATAGTAAATGGCGCCATAAATTCCCCTTATAAATAAATGAGCGTAATAACCACCTACTGGAACGCAATCGATGGTGTGTAATAAAGCAGACAACGCACATACAGTGGCCCGAGAAAATAAGAGGGGCGGGGGAAAAATCTCGACGCGATTTATTTAAAAACTTCCATTTCCGCTCGCGACGGCGCGCGACGAACATTAATTTCGCGCGCGTTCGCGAGAGGAGCGGTTCAAAAAGTTAGGGGTACAGCAACCGAGAGTACGGTTATTTACGCTAACAAACGTTCCCCTTAATTGTGCCATTAATTTCGACAAACCCGGTAATTAATTGAGCGTAATTACCGGCGATTAAGCGCATCAAGACACTCACGTTGACAAACGGCGCATTAGGCCCGATTATTAACGCTCGAAAATTATTACGTAGGACTTGGCCGTGTTGACGGTCGTCGTCCCATCAGCGGTAAAATTAAACGAGCGGCAGGACTCGTCGCCGAAAGTCTGGAAATCAGACCGCGGCGGCTTTTGCGCGAGAGGCGGACGCGAAAGTTTAACTACGGATACACGCGCGTATATTCCGTACAACCTCCTATTACCAATAAGCCGGCTACGTGTAAGAGTTTTACCTTTCTTTTATTTTCTCTCGGTTATTTCAACGCCGTCGCCCGGTAAAACGACGGTCGTCGCTACCACCGCCGCCACCGTCGCGGTTCCGCCCGTTCCGGTCGACCGCCCGATAAAGTGGGAAAACTTTATCGATTTATTAACTTGACAGGGTTTTCATAAGCTTCTTAGGATTCATAAAGTAATATTAATCTCGCCGTGCCACGTAGGTATATCCGAACGACCCGTCGCTCTCCGCCCTATAAATTCTCCTCGTTTTACCCAACCCCTTAGCAAGAGAGCTTCTCCAGCCTCCCTAGCTTCTCTCTCTCTCTCTCTCTCTCTCTCTCTCTTTGCCTGTCGTCGCCGGCTCGCTTCCTTCCTTCCTTCCTTCCTCGCTTTCTTTCCACCTCGCGTCCCATGTCGCGTTTAACTGCACCACCGCCGAGACAAAGTGCCGCGGAAAATTCGCGGTGAAGCCCTTTTTCCCGAAAGGGAAACACTTCCGTCGCTCCGCGAGTCTCTCACTTTCCTCTCCCGCCCTTACCCTCCGACCTCCCGTCGCGACCGATTAGAGAAAAATGCTTCTCCCCAGTCGACACCGGTTCGTTCGTCTTCCGCGCCTCGTCGGGAATCGTTCGGTCCGGGAGATTTTCGATTCGCGATTTGCCGAGGGAGCGGCACTACGACGACGGAGCGGAATGGAATTGAATTTTCGACGGGCGGAGAGAAAATCAATATTGTCCAACGGGCGGAGAAACTTCATTAGCGCTCTCGTACACCGTTCAATTAAAATACCCCGGGTGGACCGGGCGGCCCCGCTGCCGCCGTCTCCGCCTCGAGCAAAGTGACGTATCAATTTTAACGCCGCGACGACGATGACGACGACGACGGCGACGACAGTACTTTGAAGTTTCGTATAATGCACCGTAGTATATACGTCGAGAAAATCAGTTTTTAATTTATTAAATCCACAAAAGGGCCACGCGCGACGTATAAGCGGCAATGTTCGGCGAACAAAGAACCCATCGATAACCTATGGAAATCGTAGCGTGTATCAACACGCGCTTGGTGAAAAGCGCGATAAAAATCGGTTATATCTGCAGCGTTAATTAAAATCGTTTTTAAATTTCGTTAAATGGAAGGAAAAAAAAACGCGGTGCGCTGTATTTTCGCATGTTTCGAATGTACATCAAATAAAAAAAAAATACACGAAATCGCGTAAAATTTCTGGACACCGAAAATGGAACAGAATCCCATTTGGTCGAACATGATGATTTAAACAATAACGACATTTCATCAATTAAAAATCACAGCGGACTGCCGTGCGTACAATATCGCGGTGTCTGTATTACAACGCTACGAAGGGTCGCATTACAATCTCCGGGGCAAATTTCGAGCCGCTGCTCCGTCGTTACACGAGCCCGGAAGATCCGTGGAATAATCTTGGAGCACAAGACACGACGAGAGAGAGAGAGAGAGAGAGAGAGAGAGAGAGAGAGAGAGAGAGAGCTTAGGGAACCACGTACACGCATGGTTAATCCTGGAATTACACCGTGTGGATTAGAGGCACCGGGGAAAGGGAGGAAGAGGGAGGGACGCGCGACTCCGATCACGCGATATTTCCGCGAATAATTTTCCCGAAAGGGAGGAGCGCGCGCGCGCGCGCGCGTCCTGGATTTTCAAAGTCGACCCCGGCCGGAAACTTGGCGTGCAAATATTGAATCGAACTCGCGCGGTTGAACTTTAATGGAATCTGTGTATTATGCGGGAACTGCGCCGCGCGATTTTCAAACATTCAGACACACGCGTGTTTATCCTAGCGCGGCGCGGTTGACCGAGGTCCGATGTGACGGTTTGACACGGCGACGGTGTAACGAGGTCGATAATGGACAATAATTATGTCGCGTTGGAATATTAATAGGATAATTTCAGAAGTTTGTAAACGCGCGGTAAAACGACGTGATTAAAGTTGCGCATGAGAGCGATAATGGCGACCCCGATGGCAACCCCTGGACGAGCCACGTGAAATATAAGCCACAACGCGAAAAGTTTCCACGCAATTCTCCGTTCATTCGGGAATTCCCTTCGCTTCTCCCCCCCCCCCCATCCCTCACCCTTCCGTCCATCGGCTTATTGATCATTTTTATTTAATATCGGATCATCACGGTCCACCTCCATTCTCAACTTTTCTTATTCGATTCTCTCCGGATAATGTGAATCCCGGTAAACTTTCTTCCATAAACTTCCGCAGATACTTTCGATAAATGCGACTATTGTCTTATTGTTAAGAAACGCGGAGTTCACAAAGCGGCGGGATGGCAAATTCCGATACAACGGAAATGCAAACTTTCGAGAGATACAAATAACGGGGTTTCTCGCTACAATTCCTCGCAATTAGAAAGTAACGATCAAATTAATCGGATCTCGGGGTTATAAGCTATCTGTCGCATCCAATTAGCTCAGTCTAATTGCGATCCGATCTCTCGTGACTCTTAGAATCGGTGTTTGCAGAGAAATCGTTCTCGATACCACCTCGAAGGAGCTAGGAACGATAAACAACTGAAACGACCTAATTCAGGCGTTTCCAGAACAAATATTTAGTCTCGTGATTAAGAGCAAACTCGTCGTTTAAACAAAATAACGTCGGAATATTATTAAATGCCTTTCAAAATATGTAACATCTGTATATGTTTCCGATACCGCCACCCCCCCCCCCCCATGCGCCTGATAATCTACACAGCTTGGCCGCGTTAATGATAATCTACCGCTCGCCGCGATGAAAATTAATATTCGGAGTTTCGATCATTAACTACCGACTTCAAACCACACTTGTCGCCGTGTCGAATTAATGGCAAAAGCGCGCCGCGAAAATGAAAATTGATATTCCCGGAGTTGCGATCGGAGTTAACCGCCGACTTTCAATGTAAATCAGCAGAACGCGATCATTAAGCGTCATCAATCACCCGACGCGAGAACCTGACGATTGAATTAGCCGTCTCTCACTCACCGTTCAGACTCATCGAGTCGTACTGCTCGGTCTGCAGCGGCTCCCTGTAGATTATCGGGTCCATGCCCGCGAAATCGGCGACCGTGCCGGTGTAGAGTTCACCGTCGACGTAAACGAAGGTGCTGTTGTGCTGCGGGTCGTACGGGCACCTCGCCTGGCCGCCCTTCTCCTTCACGATCGTGTAGTTGCCCGCGTGCACCGTGTAATCACGGCACATGGGCTTGAAGGCGTTGGTGGCGCACACGAAGAGGTTGTTCGACCCGGTCTTCACCAGGATGCGAATGTAGTTCTGGCAGTTCTCCTCGGGGGTGCCCTTGACGACGCACATCTTCACGTCGTTCTCCGTCGAGTACCAGGTCAACCTCTGCTGCTCCGTCAGGTCGGTCAGACTGAGATTATGCACGAGGTTTCTGCGAAACAAAATTATATGATTTTAAGAAATCATTTTTTTTTTTTAAAAGCAACATTTCTTGCTTCATGCGGGATAGAGAACTGTTACGGTTAGATTTTGCGACAAAAATCCGAAACGCAACAAATTCTTGTGAAAAGAAGTGCCGTCTCAAAAAAATCTCTTTAAACTGATATGGCCACTGTTACTCGGTATCTCTCGTATCGTTACAACGGATGCCGAGGGAACAAAAGGAGCCTAATGTACACGGAACGGTGAAAAGAGTTTGCCAAGTTGCAAAGTTAGATGCCTAAGGTAGACATCAACGGGGCGAAGCAAGGACGCCTGGTTAGCGCGGGTTTAGCTGAGGAAGCGGCGTTTGTGAAGTTTCGGCAGTCGATCGTTAACTCTTCCTCATTAAGCGCTCCGCCGTGTGCTTAGAAGCACTTTAAAGGGGAAGAATCCCTCCGCGCTCGCGCCGATCGCGGATTTCACCGACCGCGAAATAATCGCGAACATCTTCGTATTACAAGCCCGGCGTAATGAGCAGAAGAAACAAATTCTCCACGGTGCATCATCGACGGTGTTGCAGCACGCGGCGGTGACGGCGCTCGGCCAAATCGGCCGAGCAATTAGTATAATCCGATCAATAATCCGAACGAGTCTGGATATATATCAGAGTTCATTCACGCACAATGCGTTTAATCCGCGTACGGCCTGATTATCGCCGCTTCTGCCGACTGATTTCAGCGTTGGAAAAGCGCGCATTGAGCGCACGCGAAATGATGAATAGATTAATCCGCGTGCACGCCCGAGAATCTGAGGGAGAGGGCGGGGGGAGGAAAAAAGAAAGAGGGACACACGCTAATCGACCGGCCGCGGGCACGCAATTGTTTGAATACGTCTCCTAATGACGAATTCAAAGCCCGCATTTAAATAGACACGCAATTTATATATTGCAACTTGCGTTCGTAATTATTTCACATTGTATCCGGCAGATCTTAAATTGCAGATGTTTGCGTCCCTTCTGAATACACCTTATGTATGCACTTGTAAAAAAATTTTTTAATAAAGATTATTATTTACGGAATTAGAAAATAAATTTCAGATCTTACGAACAATAAGGATTAGAGTTTAATTCACACATGAGTAATCAATTGAATATGGCCCAACAGTCGCGGTAATATGACTATAATATCTTTTGTTGCGTTTGACATGATTAATTATCTCATTACGGAATATAGTGCTACATAATAATTTTTGTTTACGTATATTCAACGAAATTGATTGTTTATTAGCCTTTAATGAACAGAACGTATAAATTGCAACGTGTTATACCATATTAAAGAGATTTTTTGAGATTGTCGAGTATTTGTTTGGGCGAAAATATCTGTTTTGATACTTCACCACAATGAATATTACAGAATGAAATTATAATACAACTTGGAGTAGGATACAATGTTGATTAATAATGCATTTTGAAGGTTGTGTACGGCTGTGATACGATTAGCAGTATCATTGTCAAACAGGAAATTCATAATTATTTAACGATATTCCGTCGGGCTCATAGCGATGCACACATAATTAATTTCTACGATTAAAATGATCATTATCTCTGTTACCAAAGTCCATACATTCCGTGATAACGCATCCGTTCACGATCAATGCGTAATTTGATAATCAAAATTAAAAATTCGCACTCTAGAACAAGCGGAGATCTCGCGAATGTTTATCGTATGTTTATCGCCGTTGTCAAAGTGCGTCGGCTGAATTCCAGACCGACTTTGATCGAGAGAGAAGTCGCACTGGGGATTGAATTTAAAAATATACTCGTAAACGAGTATTTAATTTACGCGTTAAAACGAGTTTACAGTAGTAATATACAGAAGAAATTACACGATTTTCGATCCACACCTCGTGATCACCGTCGATCTCCGGCGTTCGTGCAGACAGCGAGGCAATGATACGTCGGAAGATGGATAGGTGGAAGGGGAGACCGGGAGGCATGGAGAGAGAGAGAGAGAGAGAGAGAGAGAGAAACACGAGGGAAGAAAAGGAATAAGAAGAAGTGGAAGAAGAAGAAGCAGCGGCCCTTTAATTAAAGCACTAGCTCCAAATGAATCCTCTATTTACCTTCCGCCGACTAGAAGATAGTTCCCGTCCCTGAGCACCAGCCGAAAGTAGTCTGTGTGCGTCTCGTTTCCCGTAAACCTGAACACATCCTCCGCACCTGGAAAAGAAAAGCAGAGGAAGGGTTTCGGATTAGTTTTTGTTCTATCGCTGGAAAAGTGGAATTACCTTATTCTATCTAATTAGCCGTCGACGGCCATCGACGTTGCTCTTTTGTGACAATCGACGACGGTTTCTGCTCTCCCTCCCGTAACCCCCGCCCGACCTTCCCACCCTATTACCGCGAAGGGCCGGAAGCCGGTTTTAATAAGCGTAATAAGCTTCCTTTTGACCGCGGACCCAATGAACAATGCTTGATCGATCATTAGCGAACCAACTGTGAACACAGTTTTCCTTAACTTCACCAGCTAAAAAAAGAAGACATCTCTATTATCCGTTAATTATTCGTCGATTATAATTCGCGAGGTTGGTATTTTGCTGGTTTTTCTCAGTGTACATTAAAATCGAATTCGATTGTTGAACTCGAGCGTAACACGGAATTGACGCAGTGACACGTATCGCAGTTTCGTCATGCTTTACATTTAAATCTGAATTTCCCATAACGTTCTTTTGACCGTACGAAACGTTCTTTCGGCGAACGAAATAGTCATGTTCAACATCTGCGAAGCGAAACGTTAATGAACGCCTCACTGGGTCCACGAGTGTAATAAGCAGAAATTTCCGGAGCAATCAATGCCGATCGCAGCAATCTCGGATACGGTGCATGCAATTCGGGACATATGCATAAATTGCATTGCCACACTCACGATGTGCAGCATATGCGGCATGCGAGGGAGCAATATGAGCTTATTAAATATTAGTGCACCACCATGTGACACGCGAAAAGAAATATGGTTCTCAATAACATTATACACGATAGCAATAAATAGATCACATTATGAATATTCATTCAACGCACTTTTCAATGCCTCTTTTAATTTCTCATCGCTCACAAGAAATCTGTCAAAATGGCACAAAACTTTTCATTTGCTACTCTAAATTTTCTACCGTCGAAGGCATCAGGATTATCGATCTCCGATGCTGTCTTTGTGCTTGAACACAGACGGATAACAATCATTTATTCTACAAATATCAACTGAAAGTCCTCTTCGACCGTGAGATTCCAGTGTCATCGCTCAATTAATGCGGGAACGGTATAATTAAAAGAGTAATTGTCAAACGATCCCATATCCTGATATCACTCAATGTAGATGGTCAGATTTTTGCATCCAGTGACTGTGATTCAGACTAAAGATAGGGGTACATCGAATCATCAACAGCAACAAGGAATGAGGACAATTAAATGGTTCAGTTCACTTTTTGGCTTTCTATTTACATCGTATTAATTGCTATTGTACAAAACAAGTTATTTGCAGTTTTATTATCGGAACCTGACAAAAAAGGTCTTCATTATTATGCAGGGAAATTTAATACGCAGCGTACTTATTTAAATCGTTTGTCGGCCAACCGAGACAGAGTTCCGATTACACTACAATTTGAAAAGCGCTGCAACACAAACATAAATGGTTATATAATCTAGCTAATTGCGCCATATTTAAATGTAATTAAACATCCGCATTCGAACCTCACTTATTGGAATGCGTATGATAATTATTCCGGGCTTTGCACATTCAACTGCCATTCAATGTCAACCACTGTACCACCCTCTACCTGATTTATGTAATTCTAGATATGTGCACACACACACACACACACGCGCGCGCGTTGAAAATAATCACTTTACTAACTATAGTCATAAATGTTTGTTAAATAATATTCGAAGTAAGCTAATCGACCATTGCAAACGTTATTTAACAAACATTTGTAGTTGACATTTTTAATCGTTATCTATACGTGTTATATGCACGCAAATATAATATATATCCCATGAAAACATTTACACGTACACAGAATGTTGTATAGGAAACATTTTCTATGTACTTTCCGGACGGGTGTATTAAAATCTTTCAAACCTGACGATCGGTTATCATCGGGCACATCAATGCCAATCGATTTCAATGACTGGTGAGAAGGCGCGCCCCCGCATATCCAGCGCATGCAATTTGGGTCAGATATGGACAAGGCAACAGAGGCACTGCCAATGAACGGATGCAATGCCGAAGCAGGCTATTATCGAAAGCATCATACGTCTTGCCGTAGAAACGAATTAACGTCATGTTGCCGGGCGTGCCGCTTGACCGTGGCAAGGTCCGAGAGAGAAGAAGTCAGATGGATGAGTATCTAACTGATATGGAGAGGCCGAGGCGAGGGTGACGTGTACAGAGGAAGAGAGCGAGAGGACGGGACGCGCGATGGATCGACGGATAGCTAGATAGAGGCGTCCACCGCCTATCCTCTTTCTCTGATTGCCTTCGAAATTAAACGAGCCGGGTGTGTGTGTCTCGTAACTCCCATCAACTCCGGAGTTCCCTCTCGGTTATCGCTTTCCAAAATTAGCCGTTTGATTTCAGCCGCGTGGCGCGCAAGGTTGTAGAAGAAGGGCAACTCGGAGCTAAAATGGAATTTCGACGTCTCGCCTCACCTGTCCGTTACACGGATCGGAAATGGACGAACGGATAAATAATTGACCACGTCGAAAGAAATCTGTAAGACCGTCCAACGAGATATTATTCAAAGTGGATATCAGTAATTAAATGTAACTTTAGATTCTCTCTTAGTGATATTAATTATATCACGGCCAATTATTTCTTCTTGTTTTCTATTTATTCGTCAATTTGTGTTAATACTTTTGCATATTCTTGATATATTAACTAGGCGCTTGGAATATATATGATATATTGACAACACGCGTGAAATTTTACTCCGGAGATATTTTTACTTAAGTAAAAGAATTGTAAATGATAAATATTTCTCTTGATACATTTTCAAAGATCGTAGTATATCTATAGAAACCGTGGTTCTTTAGAAACGTCGTTCTTCGATACGATCAGTGAAAACCTTCGATTGAAAGGACACGCAATACGAGCCCCATTACCGTAGGAAATTCGTCCTCGTTCCTCGCCCTTTTCTCCGTCGTTCCTTTTGTTCCGCCGTCCCGTCGGCGAATAGTGGAACTTCGCATCTGCCAGCCATTTGCGGTTAACGTCAAGTTTCGAGCAACGAGAGGCGCTCTGATATTCGTGAAAGCCGATACAAAATACAAGCCGCGGACATGTATCGGCTTTCACGCTGCTGCCAGCGAAGCACAAAAACTTGTACTACACTGGATATGTACACCGACGGGAAAATTCATCGCCACGAGATGATGCCTCGCTTCACAAGTAATTATTTTTATTATATTAAAAATTATTTCTGCAAAGAAATAGAACAAAGAGTGAATTTGTTAAGAATTCTCTCAACACAGCTGCAGAAAGTTTTCATAAATACACGCAGCGACGATATCATCTTACAAATTTAATAACCATCCTCCATAGAATCGATAACTGAGAGAATATTTCAGCAAGGAATCGAACCGAGAGATACAATCGGAACCGCTCCCCGGGAGCTGCGATTGTTCCTCGAATGCTAAAAAATTGACCAAAGTCGATTTATCCGTCTACCCCCCTCCGGAACCACCTCTACAAATCACAAATATAAGTTCCACGGGGCCGCCCGGCAAGTGCCGCGATTCGAAAATATTGAACGTGTCCAAAGTTACGACTCGCCCGTCAAACTTCGCAGATCGAAGTTCTCCGGAAAGCGCTTTCGCCCCGTGCGAGGTGGAGGCAGGAACAACGGCAGACTGAGGGAGAGAGAAAGAGAGAGAGAGAGAGAGAGAGAGAGAGAGAGAGATGAAGAGAGGAAGAGAGGCATATTTATCACGTGTTCTGAAAGAGAAGGGAGAGAGAAAGAGAAAGACGAACCCTGGCTGTTTTACGGGGTAAACGATGGCGTGCGAATGTCCGTGACTGGTGGGCGGATTGCTTATCAAGAAAGACGAAACGACTCGTGAAATGGCAATTAAACGCACGATCGTCCCTGCGTTAAGACCGAGCCACTCCTGCGTGTCGACGTCGATCACAGTGGACGCCCGCGCATCTTCCGTCAGTTAATTCGACTGACGCGAAACGGTGTACGCGCCATGGCTAAATGATATGACGGGCCGAGGCAATCTGATGCACTCAAGATTGGCGGTTGCATTCGGATCGACGTAGCCATCAGCGACGGAGAAGTCATGGATTATCGATTCACTGTTTATTACAAGCTGTCACGAGTGTAACGAACATACCGAGGCGATAAAGTCACTTGTATTAGATATGCAATAGAAGAAACAGAACTGATGAAAATACCGACTGACCGACATCTTTATTAAATTATCACTAATTCGGAGATCGAAATTGAACTAATTAAATTTACGAGGTAAATTTTGAAATTAGATATTTATCGAAATTTTCTTAAAATGGAAGTTTAACGTTTGTTATGTCAAACAAAAGGAATGTCTTTCGGCTAAAGTATTAAAAAATTTGTTTAGATTACTGATCTGAAATTAATTTTTTGTTCGATTATCCAAATAATTATGTAGGACACCCAAGCAAGAGCAAAAAATACTATTTCAGAAATAATATTTCAGTAACTAACTTGAGCTTCCTACATATTTACTTTGATAATCCAATAAAATTTTCAGAATCGAAAAAGAGAATAAAAGCTCACAGGAATGAAAATTCAAACGAGGTTAAAAAAACTATGAGAGCTACGTAATTAAATGACCAATTAGTGTAATAGAGTCATATTCGAAATCTTACTTAAAAGTATTGATAAAATCAAACAACCAATCAACATCTCGTCGCTCTGATAATTAATTTTACCGGTAATTTCAGGTAAATTCTGAATATGATTCATAATCATGTCATTTAACATATTAATTAATCACTCTCTTTCTATAATATAATGTCTTATATTAATCACTTCCAGGACTTGTTTAATAATCCACTTTGAATATTTTATGACATTTGTAACATTTAACGTGCAACGACAACATATAATTAATTTTATTACATTAATAATATATACCATTTGTCATATATCAATGATATATTGAAGATGATGAGATCGAAACGTCTATAAAAAACGTTTCCTCGCGTGGCTCTCATGGCTCCTTCAACACTGTTTGAAATAAATTTTTAGATTTTAGCAAAGTCACTCTTCTTGCGTGTCTCGATAAAATCACTCTGATATTGCGGAAAAAGACGCGATTCACTCTAATAATCGTGCGGCATGTATGTGAAATGTGCGCTATTACAATATCATATCGTGATATCTGAAACGCGGGGACGTTAACCGCGCGGCGGTGTCACTTCAACCTCGATTAAGAAACGTACCGCTTATTGACACGCAGTCAGTCAGTACGAGTCGCATTCTGTCACGTGCTGCCCCCGAACGCACGTCAGCGCACGCACGTGTGCCACACGCGACGATGCGGGAGACCTAATTTCCGGTCTCCCCGAGCGGCGTGCCAGCCGCCGCGATAGCGACGATTGGCGGCCATTAACTCTCTTTCCTCTCTCGCCCTCGGAAGTGCGGATTATCTCGCGCGGTACGCCACACAAGTGGACCACGCGGACGGGGGAGAGGAGGGCCCCGGTGGTAAGGCCCCTTTCAGCGCGGGCTCGATCTCCGATCGAGAGTCATTAAAGTTTCGCACGTGCCTGGGGTGCCGTGACGTCGGGGTTGCGAGCCCCAACCCGGCCATTATTTTTTAACGGCTTCCCTCCGTTGATTCCCGTTTGGCGCACGCGTATACACACATACACACACACACACGCGCGCGCGCGCGCGTAAGTGAAAACACTCGGGACTTCGAGACACGAGTTCAACTGTGACTAATGAACGACAGTGTCAACCCAGCTTTATTGCAGCTAGACGCCGGCAAAAAGCGCGGCTTAAGTCGCACTTTTGGACCGTAACATTCGCGATTAAGCTCCCACCAGCGCCGGTAGAAGAGCGCGGCGAATCAACTTGAGAGAGCGTCGTGAAAACTCGCTCGAATTGGACAGAGGTCTTACTTCCGAGAACATTAGGTTTATAACTGTTTCAAGCGCCGCGGAAACGGTCGGACGTAGTAAATATTTCAGATCTCGCTCCAATTCGTCGGAATCGCCGTAACAATTTCACCCGTGAGAGACGACACGGTCGCCAAAAGCTTAGGAAATTTATGGCCAAACGAACTTCAAGTGTGTCGTCACTCACGGCGCAGGAGGGACAATAATAATTAAACAGAGATTCCGAAATTAAGCAAACTTGAGCCAATGGATAAAAGTAACGTATTATTGATCGATATCTTTTTTAAAGGCATCCCGATTCTGTAGCCTTCGGGTCCCTTGGTTAAATTTAACAAATTAATTTAATGTATGAATAGTAACCCCTCATCCTCCAGACATGTACGTTAAATCTTGCACGTCTTCTTATATTTGATAACGTGAGGAACGTTTCTTCCCTTATTAAATTAAAAGCGGGACATTTCGCGTATGTTCAACACGTCTCGATTTACATCGGGGAAACGCGCGCGATGGGACGTCCTGGGCGGAGCGGGGCTTTGCGAGGAATAACCTCCAGCCGGTGGAACTCTTACTGCAGCTCTCGGACCGCTACGCGAATGTCCCTTTACGCGCGGTATACGTCGTGTTAGCCGAGCCTGCCGGGTGCACTTCAATTTCGTTGGGACAACACGTGGTGGCTTCTTCTTCTGGGCGAGATAATCCCACGGGAGCTCGCGCGGAAAAGAGGAAAGCCGGATGGAAAAAGCATACGGAGTGCACGGGGCAGTGTGCGCGGCTGAAAAATAAGCAAATGAAAAATTCAAATCGGCTAAAAGTGATTTTCCGAGACAAGGTAATCCGGATGGAGGCGCCAATACGACGAATCTCAGAACGGATGTACGAAGGGCCCTTCGGAGGAAGCGGGAAGAGTCGAGTCCCCGCGGCTTCTCGCTCGTAATTATACATTCAGATCAAATGTTTTTTTTTTTTTCTTTACGTGTAAAACGAAGTTTACCAATTGCGAAACTCAATCCGCCGCAACGTTAAACGTCTTCGGATTCCCGAAGACGGTAATTAATTTAAAACCAGGTACGATATAATTGATCCTGAGTTATTCGCCACTGTAGAATGCGCCGCAAAAACGGAGGATTTCTCTCTCCGTTGGAAGAAACGTCGCGAAGAACCTCGGGCAGACGCGAAGCACGCGAAGATGCACAATCTCGAGCTTTTTCGCGAGAAACTAGCGAGATCGATAGCACCCGCGTCTCGGGGAAATAATTATTCGCGGCGCGAGGGAAACTAACGAAGGAAAAAGTATCTTCTCCCGGCCCCGAATTCTGAGAGGCCGCGTAACGAACGATTGGGCGAGACAGGGCGCGGAAGGAGATAATATTTCCTTGTCCGAGAGGGATTTCGCGAATAATGACGGATTCGCGACACGTCCGTATAGCCGGGGCCGAGGAGCAGAAGTATCTCTCGATTGTGTCTCTCGTTAGCGATGTAAACTAGGGGAGAAAAGAATACGACGGCGGAACAACGTGGACGAACTCTGCAGCTATTGTCTGACGGGAGAGTCAGACGGAGCCTTTAAGAATCTATTAAAACATTTTTTATAGATTCTTATTCTTTTTATTAATATGCACGGGAAAAAAAATTAATTTTTATATAGAATTTCTATATAGAAGATTCGTTAGAAATTATTGTTGTGTGTAGGAATGTGGGTGCAATTGCTTTTTCATAAATATTTTACTGTACGTAATTAGAAAGTTTATCCTAATTTTTTTTATAAATTGATCCATTTGTTTAAATAAAATTGTGCATAAAATATAGTAATTTTTCTTTTATTGCCTTAGAAAGTACTATAAAACGCGATTTTACATAAGAATCAAGAATAAATAAGAAATTAAATAACTTTGAAATAATAATAATAATAATAATAAAATAATCTATGATAATTTTTATATTTTAGATAATGCTTTGAGATACGACCTGTAAATCCTTGAGGGTTTCAAACAAAACGAATACTCGGAGGACTAAATTCGAATATTCTTGCCATCACTGATGAACGGATCGTATGTCTTCGATGGACATCGGTGTGACGTTATCGCGAGTCAGATCGTTTCCGATAATGTCGCGTTTACACGGAGAGAATTACACGCTCGATAACGCGCCGTCTCGTGCCCGGAACGACCGCGTGTGCCAGCGGATGCAGCGAGCGTTGAAGCGGGAAAAGAATGTGAGAAGAAAAGACGGCCGGGGGATGCGCGTCGCGCATCGGAGAGAGCAAATCTCAAAAGCAATCTGAATCGCTCCTAAATTAAACACGCGACCGTAATCACGTCGATCTTTTCAATAAGAGATTACTCTCGTCGGAATTGGAATGCATCGTCGATACGCGTGCAATGGCCGGCGTATATATACGATTCGCTCTCGAGCGCAATCGAACGTAGAATGCATCGACCCGCGGAACCTCCCCAGATAATTACATTGGATTAGAACGTTGTAGAAACTCTCAACTCTCACTGTTAACAAATAATAATAACGGGGGATTTAATGGCGCACCGTTCGATCGGCCCAAAAGCGCAAAAAGATCCGTATTCCACCGACTGATTTCTCCGGGGCTTCGAAGGCTCGTCTTAATTCCCCGGAACGATACCGCGTGGGACTATAACGAGTGGAATCACGGAACGTTAAGAAGGTCTATACACGTTTCTTACGAGCATGCTATTTGCCTCTCTCGGAATGCTACCATTGCGCGTTCACGCACACGTAAGATTTACACTTTGGACTATATTTCCCCGTTATATGATGTTCTACGCGAATGCCCGGAGAAGAGAGGAGGGGGAGGAGAAACGCGGCGCCACGGAGGATGAAGTTTATTGCCAGAAGAAGCGTAGACGATACCGCGCCGGGGAACATCTCTAAAAACGTGTAGCGCAGCAGTGTGAAGGAGCCAAACCACGGTATTTATCGCGCCAACCACATAAATGACGAAAGAAATAGTTCAGGAAAATAACAGGAGAAAATAAAATTTCTCTCGTCCTGGTAAAGAATGTTATTTTTCATAATATATTCTTTTTTACGGAGAAGAGAAATCTTATTATGTGCTTAAACAGTACGATATTAAACTGCTTGTCAATTTAAGTTGTGATATTATGGTATCCGTGTATACACAGAAAAATATGATTTTCATGCTAAGGAAAATAATTACTCGATTTTTAGTTTTCTTCTTTTAAGTAACGATTATCTTTACAAAGAATACCTTCTTGATAATTGTCTTGAAATATATTCAGTAATATTTCCTTAAAAAAATAATGTATACACGGAAAATATATACTTGAATTCTGAAAATTTCATACTTTAATTTAAAATATTAAATTAAAACAAAAATTTAATTTGCTTATTAATCTGACTTTTGTCAATATAAATTTTATAATATTCATCGAAAAAGTACAAGTTTTTTTTCTTAAGTATATTACAGAGAGTTCTTTTAAAATTTGTGACGAATATATTTTGAGATAAGGAAAGAAAATATTCTTTGTTAAAGTTACTAAAAAAAAAGTAATTTAAGTAACCGCTTTCCTCAGCAATATTTTTTTTATGCAAAGACTGTATTTCAAGACTGACGAATATGCGGCGAGTAGTTTGCATGAGCTGAAGATCGTAAAAATTCGCACAAAAATGATTATTAGGCACCAAGATCCGTCGCAGACCAGTATATTGGCGCGCTCATCTTTATAAATTTCTCTTTTTTTTCCTCCTCTCTCGCTCTCTACATTCGTATATACGATCGTAGATACTGCTAGAGCAGCAATAATCTGGAATGGACATCACCGGGAAGCCAGATCAAGATTCTATTTAAATAATCAAATATTAATCGAGCCAATTCTGGGTCAGGTCGGCAAACGTTTTCAAATGCGCTTGGCATAATCGAGGGCACTCGCCGGAGGTAAATGCGAACTCGCCCCGCGGTCGCGAAGAACGGAACGTGCATTATTAATGACGTAATTTGATTTCGATATATTTATCCGCGGATGGAATCGCTCTTCGGTGAATAAAGCACGCGCGTAGAAGCTAAATAATTTAGCGCTCGCTGCTTGTTATACCGCGCGCTTATTTTTCAATACGTTTTTCCGCCGGCTCCGCGCATTGCTCTCCTGGGGAATATGTATGCGCGGGAAATGCGTTGCATTAATACACCGCGTGCGCGTTAAATTCCGTGAAAATGACGAGAAATGAGCTGGATTTTCCAATGGGGGAAAAAAGTGCGCGACAAAGAGGCGAGGGGAGGAAGAGAAGGGGAAACGAATTATTTATCACGGCCTCTTTTGCAGGGGGTTGTGTTTCTCGACGCGGCGGAGTTATTTCGCGGTCTGTATTTAGCTCAGCCGTCTTTATCTCTGTCTCTGTTTCTATCTTTATGATCGCTCTTTCTTCGGACGAGACTCGCCTCGCCGTGTCTTTAGGAAACTTGGCGGAGCGTCATTCATAACTGACGAAGTTCCCCGGGATAATGTACAAACGGTGCGCCGCCGCCGCCGCCGCCGTGCCGCGATGGAAAGTAGAGTGTGCCGCGGCGCGTCCGCCGGTCAGCAACGGAAGTGCAGAAATTTTAACGGAGTCTCCGTTGAAAAATGACTCGCAAACAGCGGGTAAACCGTGCGGGGCAATCCGGGGTAGGGGGGGGAGGGGGAGAAAGGGAAGGAGGAAACCGTCAAGATCCTTCCCTCAAAGCCCCACTCCGTGTAATAACCCTGTTTAACGGCGCCGCGCTGTGAAATATGCCGGCGTCTCATTTGCGCCGCTGCGCTGAAACGAGAGAATATTTTTTCTGCCTCATTCATTTACCGCGCAGGTGTAATATATCGTTCGTAACATCCGGGAGAAAGAACAGAGAAAGAGAGATTGCAGAACGTCCGCCACACTTCCACGCTTTAAGACTAAATAGTTTAAGCTATTTGTTCGCGTCAGTTTTACTCTTAATTTCATCGGTCTTTAATTTTTATCGCGACTAGAAAACAGATTTCTTATATACACCGAAAAGTTAGTGTTAAATTCAACAATCGTTGTTTTATATAAAAGTAAGAACACAAAATCGCCTTTAATGAGTTTGATCTTAAATTTTTGCAAAATGTCATTTTTATTTCAATGTTATAACAATCATCTAAAAAGAATACGAGAATATGATTGTTTTGATAATAACAGAATTAAAAGTTTTCATTTTTTGTTTAAAGATCTTGTTTTTTATTTAATATGTTTTCTTCTCGGTTCAATAAAAAATTCTTTCTTGATAAAATTATACAATTTTTCACGTAAACTATGTCCATCCAAGAGTAACAAATTCTTTAAAGATTTTATATTCTTGATTACACGTGAGGCAATGATTGTAGATTTAAAATTAATTTGTTTTCTACGTCTTTCATATATTTAATAAACATTATGAAATTAAATAGTATTCATTAATTTATATCATCAACCGTATGGTTTGGGAATAACAAAATATTTATACATATTTTGTTATTCCCAAACCCGGTTTTAATTATTTAATGAAAGATGACCGTAGATATGTAGAAATTCCGAATAATGATCATAACAATAATGCAAAACATAATAAAAACATCGAAATTTAAATGTACTATTCCCTTCTTTTAAAATACATGATAAAAATATCATACATTATACATAGCTTATTTTTTCATCAAACTAATTAAATTACATCGATTTTGCTATAAAACGATAATTATCACAAGAAATGATGTTTACTCTCGCTAACTTGCTAAAAAATCAAAAGGCCAAGTGCGGTTTGGCGTTGCACTAACAAAATCAATTGCATGATCGAGCGAGTCTGATATCCGGGATCTCCGGTATATATATATATATATATATATATATATATATATATATATATTTTAGGTAATGCAAAAGCGAACCTTGCGTAAGTCGTCGAACGATATACGGGCGTCACTCGATATACGTTGAGGTACCGAATCGCGTATCGAGTTAGGTAAGTGGATTTCTCGCATCGATACATTCGCGTTACATAGCATTGCACTTCCCCCGTGTTAGCTGACGGAAAGAGCCAAGCCAAATTGAGCCATCTAGTGTATCAGTCGCGCGTGCGCCCTCCCTTCCCCTTTCCGTGCAAAAGCTGGGATTTCTCGGGTTGCTGTAAAAAAAATTATGTCGGCGTAACGCGCACGTCCGATGCAACCCCCGTAGAATTCCGCGCCCTTGTTGCCCCCATTTCGCTAAGTACCTACGTGGGGTAGGAAAAATCTCGCATTTCTTTTCGCAGTGACACGCTCGGATGCCGCGTGTGTAACAGTTACATCATCGCCCGGCGACATGAGTCACGAAATTAGCGAAACTTGAAACACGGAGACACGACGATATAATGGACAGCATGAGTTTACATTAACGTTACGTTATGTAACATCGATCGTTATTCATCGCGCATTTAACGCTTAATGCGGTCGTTTGATGCCGAATACGGTTTGCCTAAATATGAGATTTCGCAATTCGACATCGAAAATGAAACCCAAACAGACATATTTAACGCGCAAATGAGAATATGAGTCAATGTATTACACATTTGTATCGCTATCAATATAATTCTTCGATAAAAGTGCTTTATCGCGGGAACGCGATGAATAATAATTTTTTTTATCAGTTTCGACATTTGCAACAGAAATAAAATTATTTTATTTCGCGCGGCATGTAATTCTAACGTATAATTTTTCACGTACCTCGTGTTCGATAAGCCTCGTTTAACTGACAATTGGCCGCAAGCTATCAATTGTTCGTGAAACTGTATCCGTTCGATCAGAGTGCAGATTAACGTTAATGTTGAATTAATCATTCAAATAGGATAATATTCATCGAGAATATTCATCGTCAGAAGGAGTAGTTGGCAAGGTTAATTGAAATGTACCGACGATTGAATAAACAATCGCACATTAATAGACATTAGAAATACTGAATAGACTTAGAATTACTATTTAAATCTAAAATTAGAATTACCACAGGACAAACATTAATAATCTATAAATCATATAAAATGTTTTGTTGTAGGAAAATTAGACGCGATGTAAAGGCACAAACGTAAATATATATGCTGTATTAATTAAAACAATGTAAAATGGTAGTTTTATCTCTGTCCATTTATGAAGTCAATATAACATACAATGTGTAATGAAGCAATCAGGCTAGTTATATATCATACATGTCACATCTAGTTCATCGAGTGCGCGATATTACATATTACATATTCGTAAAAAAATAGCCGGTCTAACTCGGGTCAGATTAACGCAGTGGACGCAAATTTCTGGGCGAGATTTTAAAGCGCCACTTGACAAAGCGAATGTATCAGACTGCCGATGAATAAATCTGAATGTGATTACGAACCAACAAGCTAATCCGATCGGCATAGTAATAATTTATGGAAATTGTACGGTAAAATTTACAGGCCCGCCGTAACGTGCGCGTAGGCGCGTAGCGATAAAGCGGACGTGTCGGTAATTTTCTAGCAAAGTTAATTCATCGGCAAATGAGCGGGCGAACCTGATTAGCGCGTCCGCGGCATAATTAGCGAAAACTTCGGCGATCGAACAGCGATGAAATTTTATGGGACGGCCATACCGCACCGCCCGTTTACGTCGGTCGACGCGAAACAGAATGCGAGGTATATCGATCTCGGAGAGGGGCGGGTATCGCGACACGCGGTATAATCTGATTTTCGCGCGGAATGAAGTTATGATAACGCATAACGCAATATCAAACCGACCGGGCGCAGTTTTCAGGTCAGTGAGACACGAATTTTACATCGTGCGCGCGCGCGCGCGCGCGCCAGCAGATACGCGACCGGTATTTGTCGACGCGAAACAAAGTGGTTTTATGCGTCGGTGCAGCTCTTATCGACTCTCCATGTCTATTTTTTAAAATAATCTATCGGGAACAGTCAGCGCCGCTCGGCTATTGCCTTTAACGAAGTTGCAATGTCAATCAATTTGCTCTCCGAGTACTCGCGATCGGGATTCACATACCGAGTTGCATATTTATCGGTTAACGATCACTCGACACGAGTCACATTGCAAACGCATCGAGGATTCGTTGAAATATAACGAAATTCGCATGCCGTCCTATACACGTACACATTGGTGCATATTATACGCAACTGAATTTCCAATCGCAAAAACTAAACGAAATTAATGTTAGTCTTGAGTGACGTATATGAGATAATATAATTTCCCTCTATGTACAACCTGTGTCCTATGATAATTATCATGACAGTGTTACACTATAGCTTGCTTTGCATGCAATATTTACACTATTTTTATTTACACGTTGTTGATATTGCAATAGCATATATTATTGCATTGAGTATATTTGTAGTTGGCAGCCCGCAACTACATATCTTGTTGAATATATTACATTTTTTCTCTGTATAACTGTGTATTATAGTTGAGGTCTTTAACTAAATATTAATAAAAAATAAATGAAATATAAAAAGCTCGTTAATGCTAAGCAAAAATAATAAGATAAACAGGTCAATCTGTCGAGCTAATACCAATTTTCACAATATAATATAATTTATATTAAATAAAAAATATATTATTATAAACGCTATTAAAAACAACTGTGTTAAAATTGTTAAACAAATTTCGAAACGTTTCGACTATACTATAGTCCTCTTCAGTCGTGCCAAATTACCAATATTTATGAAATTAAACATGAGAAAAATAACGCAAACGAAAATATAATTAACCATTTAAAAAATGATGCCGGTTGAATATCCATAAAAACAACACATATCGTCTATAAAAATATGTTATAGTAATTAAAGCGTGAACAAATAAATAATACAATCAAAAACAGTCCAAAATTATGATCAAATATCTTGTCGAGAAATGTAAAAGATCAAAACCAAAAACATGTAATTTATGAACAATATAAATCGATATGCGTATTGTAGAATAATTATAAACTACATATGTTGATTTCAGACAATATTAACACAAGCAAAAAAAGCCAACAGTTTCTACAAAGCGTTAAAAACGACTGTCTTTTTTAACGCTTTGTAGAAACTGTTGACTTTTTTTGCTTGTGTTAATATTATCTGAAATCAACATATGTAGTTTATGGTTTTTTTACAATACGCATATCGATTTATATTGTTCATAAATTACACGTTTTCCATCGGTTTTGATCTTTTACATTTCTCGACAAGATATTTAACCATAATTTTGGACTATTTTTGATTGTATTATTCATTCGTTCACGCTTTAATTATTATGACACATTTTTATAGACTATATGTATTGTTTTTACAGATATTCAATCGGCATCATTTTCTAAATGGTTAATTATATTTTCGTTTGCGTTATTTTACTCATGTTTAATTTCATAAATATTGGTAATTTGTATAATCAAAGCGTTTCGAAATTTGTTTAACAATTTTAACACAGTTGTTTTTCATAGCGTTTATAATGATATATTTTTTATTTAATAAATTATATTATATTGTGAAAATTGGTATTAGCTCGACAGATTGATCTGTTTATCTTATTATTTTTAAATATTAATAATTACATAATAATGTTGCCCGTGGTGATATAAACTATTTTTATAATTATTGTTAAACTGAAGATATGTAGTTGCAATAATTGATTAAATTATGTGTAATAATTCTACGAATAACGACTATAAAATTTTTCTCTGAGCGTTGCAGCTTCGATTAACTCTGAATAGTTCTGCATCGAAACTGCATCGAACGCGCAAGTTTATCTTTATCACCCTGGCCTCACTTCATTATTTTACGCTGTGAAAACTTATAATTAATGCGCAATTAGCGCAAACAGTCGCGATCGGGTCCGCAAGAGATTTCGCAGTTTTTACGACGTGTTCGCGACCGTGATCGCGGCCATTGCGACCGAAACATGGGTCTGGGCTTATTTAACCGAAGTGGCCGCATCGTCGATACACGCGTATAGCGCGCTAATGAAACTAATTACGCGCGGCGCGACACGGTGTAACGTGCACTTATGCGTGCGCGCGCGAGCAGACACGGGCGCGGGCGCAGCCATACGTGAAATCACGATCGTCACGGTCAGATTAATTGGATTAGAGGCCGGTGTTTGTCGGTCCTTAATGCGCGTAACACACATCGCCGGATCTAATAAATCAATCGCGTATGTCGCCGGGAGTTTGCCCCGCCGCCCCTTCCCTCCTCCTTCCTCCCTCTCGCATTTATTATGCGAGGCATTATCGTTTTCAGTGTTCGAATCAATCGAGCTTCCTCTTCCTCTGTCTCTCCGTCTCTCTCTCTCTCTCTCTCTTTGTCTCTTGACACGTCGATACCGGAGAAGCCGGATTTCGCGGAAAGACGTCCTGTCGCGGACTATCGATCGCCGTTTCATAATTCACGTGGAACCCGTTGTTTCGGTGACACGTTGCAACACACACACATACACATGCAGACACACACATCCCCGAAAGAACCGGTCCATTAACAAAGAGATGTGCATTAGTCGGATCTACGAATCGTTTACAAGCGCGTCTACGTCGTATCCGACATGTAATGTATACGTGCGGTGCTTTTCATTGGAATACAGAGTCGTCTCTCTATTATGATCAACCAATAACCGCACGGTAGACAAAACTCAATCCAATCGAGTCGCCTCAACAAAATGCGTATGCGATATCGCGTAGGTGTTCGAGATGCAGGTCCTTGCGCGTCGGTGAGAGACGTGAGAAGTTGGACAGGGATACGACGGGTCGGGGAATTAGGCAGGAGCAATCCTCAGTCTAACCCGTCACCGAATGTGCGATCGCTAATCGCAAAGCCCCCGAATTTGTAGGGCGCTCCCGCCGAGCAATTTCACCGCTTAACGTACACTTCAATTGCGGCAAAGCGAGGCTGCTCCGCACCGTTTCCTATTTGTCTAACGCAAAGACTTACGTCGAGCGTCAACACGGAATGCGAAGCAGACAGCCCCTGTTTAACCCCCTAAATACGCCGCGAGGATGTGGGCCTTTGTCTCCCGTGCGATGCGTGCGGTCACGTACGTGTGCACGTGTAACGATCGACCCGTCGCGTTGTCGTCGCGTCGACTCCGTTTACGAATCTCTCGTCTCTCGCGAAAGTGGTCCCCGTTCTTTTGCGCGCGGGCGATGTGTTGTAGACACGTCAAAAATGTTGACGGCCACTTCTTCCACGAACGGCGCGAGTATATTTGTGGCGGTCTTTTTTTTTTTGTGTGACGCCGAGATCTCTCAGGACGCCTCGATGTCCGACCGTCCTTTCCCCGAGATGACGAGAGCGGGAAGAAATGCCGTTGAATGGCTCGTCCAAACGACAATATTGAACGAGAGGGACCGAGCGCTTTAAAAATCCGTCCAATTTGTGATATAAAAGCCATATGTCGCGGCACGCGAGATTCGTTTAGATACGGTAAATTGTGTGTGTATGTGTAAGATTGACGGGATTCGCCTGGATTGCCGCAATGCAGTTGACGTGCGATATCATTGCATTTTCTGGATAGACGATTCGAAAATGCACTACTTTATATTGGGCTCGTAATTCTATTTCCAGCGTTGTAGGATGCATGTCTCACGTCTCAAAGCATTATCGAAAACTTATAAAAATTTCCGAAACTGTTCTATAAACTATTACAAGTTGAATTTTTCATTGTTTGTTTTTCTTTTACAGCTACTTTGGTATCAAAATTTTTTTTGATACGCTAATCAGGAAAAAAATAAACTTATGACGTTTCCAATTTTTAAATTTTGACAACTTTCAGCTGTGATATTGTAGAACCAAAACATCTTTAAATTCCCGCCAAATAACTATATAATCTATTCTAGGTTCATTTATTTAAAAAAAAATGTACCTTGAAGTTCAACTTCTGAGACTTCCGGACAAATACGTGGCGATGCGACGTGTCGTTCAATTCCACGGCTCGCCGACGATCGGTCGCGAAATCGGCCTCTGGGATCGTCGTCTGTGCCGGGAGGACTTTTGCACTCCGGGTAGAGGATGCAGGCGCGGTTGCGTGCGCGTTTAACTAGCAACGCGCTTGAATCGTTCGCTCGCGCTTGTTCGCATCAACAAGTGGCATGCGAGGGACAGTTGATTCGCGGGGCGGCGCGCACAAAGGGCCGGGCCCGATGCCGATACTTTCATGACGGGCGAACGCACGCGAGCACCGTTGATGGTTATCGCCGGCCGCTGCGATAGCTGCGCACGTACCAGTCACCTATGCCTTCCCCATAGCTTGTAATCGATCCCGGGCACACAATATGGCAGGCGTATCTGGTGTGCGCCCCGCCATCGATACCCACTTTCGACGCGCGTTCTTCGATCCGCTGATATCCGCAAACGTGTCGCGAAAACCAGAAAATGACGCGTGCGAAAGCGATACTGCCATTTCTGTACGTTACGCGCGCGCGGTAGTCCTATTTTATTAAATATTCCAGCGTACACACAAACGCGATCGTTCGCGATCGTTTATCAATGCGCCCCCGATACGTCACTTTATCCGGTCGGACATAAAATAAACCCGAGAGAGAGAAAATGAAGGTGCACGCGATATGACGATTGCGCTGTAAGAAAACTGTCGCGCGTATATTTTTTTTAATCCATTTATTCTTTTCAATGTGCAAACGCGTTTGCGTCTGTGAAGCAGCATGAACGATGACGTGTCAGGTGAAGGCGCGGCACAGGGAGGACGAGTGATCTACATTTTGTACGGACAACCCGAACCGATGAAAAGTTAATGGGTTATCCGATATTGCCGAGTTCCCGTAAATTATCAGGTCGCTCGAGTTTGGTCCGAACTTAATCAGGTAAATTCGACCTCGATCCGGGCGTGGTTTGGATCAACTCGAAGTCGACAACTTCAAATACCGGTGGATGATGCTACAATGATAGATAATTAAATCAGCTCCACGCCGCCGCCGAAGTTGCACGTAATTCAATAACCTACGAATCACCCTTGTAACATATTAAGAGAAATTTTTAACGTGTGCGTAATAATAGTTTGGGACAACTCTTGTTTTCCACACGAAGAAAATTTTACAGGAAAAATTACTACGTACGTAGGAGACAGGAGAAGACATTTTAAATTTTAAAGAGTTATAAGTAGTGTAAATACTATAATAATTTGATGAAAACAGCAAAAATTTTCACAATTTTTTCATTGGTTCATTACTTACCATAAGAACTTTTATTATAAAATTTTCTCTGTGTACATTCAAAACTGCAGATATTTCCACTACGCAAGTTTACTCTTCATTTCACGTCGCATATATCTCTACATAAGTTTACTATTCATTTCACGTCACAATCGTATCCTACTATTCGATATCTTACAATATATTTGCGTATTGCCTACTTCATTGTTTTATTCCGTTTTATCTCTCTGGGGCGCGGTTGTCCTAGATTTTCATAAATAATGCCGTTACTATTTTCACGTAACCTTTCCAAATTTATCGTATTTCTTACTAGATATGATGTGCCACGGCATATCTTGTTGCGACACGATATATACAGATGTGTAGATGATAAAAATACACTCAAATCAGATCCATGGACCTATTAAATGTTACACGTCAATCGATATCGTTATATCACCCAGGGCTATCAGCACTATCAAAAATCACGCTTCAGCAAAATCCATCCTATTCATCTTTCATATTGAATTAAATTCATGTCCCCTTTCGATCCGCGGATTGATCGACTCTCCCAGTAACGCTATCGCCACCAGATTAACCAATCATTAAAAAAAAAAAATCGCGATTCCTCCATTTTTTTTTTAAATAGCGCGATGATAATTCGTGTGTAATCAAATCGCGCGAAATTGAATATCGCGTGAATAATGATCGCGAGAATCGAAATGGCATTCCGTTACTTGCCACAACGACTCGAGCCTCGCATTAAGATATTACACCAAGAATCGCGAAATCAATAAGTCGTCTTTGACAGCACTGCGGCGCGTCGTCGGCTCGCTAACGGAGTTAAAGTTTAGCCGCGCCGAGACTTTCATCGGGCGATTTTAATCCGCTTGCGGAAAGCCGAGAGAGAAGTCCGCCGGATATACTGTGGCGGTTGATAAGCAGAGAACGGGGGGGATTCACCCCCTTCGCGCGACTTATTTTTGAGCTCTACGACGGCGATTTGCATTTCACGTCCATTTGCACCGGCGGAGATCTCTCGCTCGTGCGCGCGAGTGGTGGCTGTTTTAAAATTAGAGAGCGGCACTTAAATCGATGATGTTAACAGCCACCCGGGATCTACTCACGTTCGAAAACGAGCGGAATCGATTAATCGAGGTATATAATGATCGCGGAGCCGCGCTGGCATTTTTCTCCCCCCCCTTGTGTTTGCATAACGAGCCGTATTACTCTGCGCGAAGTCGACCGGGGCTATCGATAATTAATTACCGGCGACCGTCATCGCCGTTAGCTTTTTAGATGTCGCTCGGGAAAAGTGGCACGGACTTTTCTTCCCCTCCGGCCATTTAATGAAGCGCGCTGGTTTCATTCCCGGCGCGCACGACACAACCGCGATTTTTCTTTCATACCATTTTTTTCCCACCCCCTCTACAATAAACACTTACGTCACGACACGACGTGGCAATTATCGACGTGGCTCTGTTCGCGTTTTGATTCGATGAAGAATTATTCGCCGCGCGAAACGCTGAATCGCCGGAAAAGCGATACAAACGCTAATTCCCCGAGAAGCTTCATTTCTTAGCCTCGACACGGTCGACAAGCTGAAGAAAAATTAATTAATAAAATTTCATTTCCGTCAGGCGAGATGCGTACGTTTAAGGCGCGTTACGCGTGGGAGGTCGGAAATATAATCTAAAACGCTAACGCGGAAGTTGGACAGTTCACATTTGTCCTCGTCCTGCCGACAAAGGGGGAAAAAAAGGGAAGAAAATAGCAAAAAAAAAAAAAAAAACCAAGCGATATACGTGTCGCGCGGTAGCGCTTAATCATTCGCGGCCCGGCAATAACGGAAGTGCGCGCATAATTCAAAAACTTCTTATTCACCCTCCGCGTTATTATTACGCAGGGCGAATAATCAAGATAATCGTAACCGCGCGGGGACGAGCGCCGAAGCGCCGCGCGTACGAGTGCATTTATTATTCTCGCGGCGACGCGCGCTCGCCGTTAAAAAAAAAAAAATGAGACACACGCCACATTTTGCCGCGCGGGAATTATGCGCGCCCGACGCGCGTTTTACATCGGCCCGCGGTAATTATCCTCTGCCGGCCGAACGCCGTTTCTTTGCGCGGCGGAGGTGCTTTTTCCGCTCTTGCCCGTAACCGTTTCCGTGGGCATCTCGCGGGGAGAGGAAGGAACGTCGGGGCGGCACGGCGTCGCGACGCGATATTTGCCCGACTAATACGTCGTGTGTTTAGACGCGTTCTGTCGTTGACACACGGTTATTGGCAGAAAAACACGCGCGTCGGCGGCGGCGGCGCCGGCTGGCTCCGGTTGACGGATGGATGCACGCGATCGCCGCGCGTATACGCACATACGTATCGAGAGACCGCGCAGCGGCGACAACGCGTTAGCGTGCTGCGTGGATTCGATAATTGATATTTCGCCGTGCATATATCGCCCCATGTGCCGTTACGATTTTCGGTGTATTTATTCCCGGTGCCTTCGACCGTGCCGTTTCGCGCTTTTTTTAGCCGGACGGTATCGGCGATTCGATTAGTGTCCCCCGTGACAAAAAGGTAAGCTAATATACGCGCGAATTGTCGGCGACATTGTGCAAATGTAGATATTGAAATGTGTGTTGCCGATGCTCTTGAAAATGACGTGAATTAAATCGAATTTATTTCACAAATATGTTTTTCTGAGATAATGCCGTGTCAGCGATGACACTGGAAAATCCAAACACCAGAAACGGGACGATTAAGCAATTCTGGTACTATAAGTTTTATGCTAATTGAAAGTCGTTTCATCGCGAATGTCCTGGAGTTAAAATAAGCGATTCATATATCATTTTTGACGTATCTGATAAATACAGCATTCATATTTTTATGCCATTGTGAAACGACGCAGAGAATCACACATCGTAATTATCTCAATCAAATATCTAACGAGTCAAATATCGAGCGAAGTTAAAAATATAGCACACGCGCGACATGCCATACCGCTCTATTCTAGATCATTGCGCAAAAAATTAGTCTCAAATCTACAATTTATTTATTAAGAAAAATATCTTCTCGTTATTCAATTATAATTTTCATTGAATTGAAGAAAAAAATTGTGTAAAAAAATTAACATTTTCAAAAACACAACTAATAATCTTTTAATAGTTTTATTACCATATATTATTATATGTTGTGCTTTTTAATGATTATTATAATATTGATAATATTGAAATAAAAGTGTAATATTTTACTGAAATTGACAATTATCAAATTCTTTAAAGAAGATTAAGTTGTATAAAGAAAAAAATTGTATATTAATTGTTTTAATAATAATGATGTTAAATTGATGGTTAATTTCTACCCAAGATTATTTCCTTTCAACCTTCCTCTTATGATTTCGAAATAAAAATATTCTTAAAATAGGAATATTCTTTTTTTTCTATTTTGAGATGCAACATTTATAAATACAACTTTCATAAATAAATCTAGAGTCGTATAAAAAGCAGAATATGCCACATGCGTAAAACAAATAATATCAACTACTTGATCAAGATGGTTATCGGTTCGTTTGTTTGTTTGAGAGAGAGAGAGAGAGAGAGAGAGAGAGAGAGAGAGAGAGAGAGAGAGAGATCAAGATCGAGATCGTAATTGCGCATCTGATTGCAACCTGGCGTTATTTGAAACAGCGAACAGTTGTCGGCGGCGCTATATTTACGCTAAAGCCCGTTATTGTGGAAGGTGAATAAATTCGTCCGAGGTGCGGCATTAAACTTCGGACACTCATAATCGTGTGGTCACACTCTCTCCAACCATTCTCCCTCTCCCCCCCCTCTCTCTCTCTCTTTCTCTCGCTCTCCCGCTAGTCGGACTGCACGCAGCGTTACCGCTGTCAATTATGCCACTCGCATAATTGCACTCGCGTTCGCACATATCTATGAAGTAGGTTATCTACGCATATCACCCGGCTGCACCACCGAAACTCTCCTTCCCCCGCCCCCCAGTTTCGCTGTAATACCACTAAAAACTTGCACGACGGAAGCGTTTTCAACCGGTAGCGAATAACATCGGGCGGTTTCACGCTTACGGGGGTTAGCTGAAATTAATCAGTATCCGCGTGAGCCTGCAAAATTGCCCCGAGCATTTGTTTAACGAATCTCGCTCCGCCGTGTAATTCGAAACTTCCGCGAGATTCACTTCGGACGAGTTTGAAGTCGGGGACCAAAAGTCGGCAGGCGGCATCCCCTGCTGCGAACGCGAGTCGCGTCCCGTTTTGTAAGGCAATCTATATCGATAATGCAAAACCGTGTTGTTCGCAATGCATAACTTCCTCAACTCGACGCTGGTTGCACCGATGCAACGTCGTCGCGCCTAAGTCGGGGAAACGTCGTCGCTCCTCTTCGCAACGCGTATAATAGATCGCACTGAAGATACAAAGTAGATGATAAATAAAATACCGTTATCTTTCTCATATCTTTTTTTTAAATTTAAACATTACACTGAGAGAAAAGTGCCTAGTATTTGCAACTATAATTGCATAGTAAAATAATTATAGTTGCAAATATCATTTTTATAGTTATTATTGATATAATGTAAATAACTATATATGTATAGTTGTGCCAAACAGAATAAAAATTTTACTATGAACTAAAAAGTTTACTATGAATTATAATAATTTCTACCATAAATATTCTATCATAAATATTCTACATGAATCACAATCATGGCACGTTTAACCGTACATATGGTTGTACGAACAAATGCTATAGCTATTGTAACAATAATATAGTGTTAAGTTAACTATACTTATGTTGTTAATTTAACTTAATAAACTTATGCTGTTAATTTAACTATAAAAATATTGTAAAAATAACTATAAATTATGGTTAATGCAACTATTTTTTTCTCTCAGTGTATACAATTATATTTAATGTTTGCAAAAGTCTTTAGGTTCAGAAAATCTCTTGCAACGGAGGAGGACAAATCTTAAAAATAAAATTCGTCAAACAATCACGTAAAACAGCGAGCGACATACCACTTTTATAAAAAGTAAAGTACAGAAGAAAGAGTGGTACACACACACACACCCACGCATACACAGCCGCCGAAAGAAGAACATCTCTGGCTGGCGTGATTTGACACAAGTATAATATGAGAAAGCGGTTAGGCAACCGCTTTGAAAAAGCCTGCGGCGCTCTCGCGTCTTTCCTTCCCGTTCATTTTTTCCGCCCTTCGTTTTTCACGTTACTTCTTCGCCCCTTTACCGTCGATCCCATTCGCGTCTCTCGCCTTCTCTAAGTTCTAACGCTCCGATGAAGATCACACGTATACGTTGTCACGGCGCGGGACGACCGGGGAATGATTCCGGGTCGCCATTCCCGGCTCGTAAAGTTTGCCGTGGAATTGTTGCGCCGTCGGTGTCAGATAAACCGCGGGAAAGCGTTATTGTCCCGAAGTAATCGCCAACGTGAAGAGACGAGAGACAGAGAAGACAGAGAGCGAACTCGGCCGCGACGTGTCCTCGTTCGCTTCGCTGATCGTGGAAGTGATATCTCGTGTGAGATGTACGAGCGTGGAATACGACGTCGATTTTAAAGCTGACAGGGAGAGAGAGAGAGAGAGAGAGAGGAAGGGAGGGGGGTGAGAACTTTCACGATGAACTGACCGTCGGAGAAACGACCATGAAGCCCAGGGTTACGATTTGCCACGGGACTCCTCGTAAAAGATTCATCGAAAGATAAGATTTAATTATAATGATCGCTGGAGCGACGGATTGGACCGCGGTAGATTGGCAGACGTTAACTCGACTTGGATTCGCTTTAATCAACTCCGTACGTCACATACTGTACAGTAATGTTTGCAAAACAACTTTGCAAAATTGTATTTTATTATCGTGTACAAATAGCCTGTTGTCGGATGATTAAATGAAAACGTCGCCCGTGTTGTTCCGCTCCGAGAGAAATTATCATTTGTAAATCGTCACAGTACACCAGAGAGAGGGAGCGCGGCTGTGTGTACGTGTGCCATTAAATGTTGTTGTTTGCGTGAAATCAACGCGGCATCGAATTATCTGCATGCGTATTATCCGAATCGCCAACATTTCTATTACATTTACAAACAATCGCGCAATAAAATATCGAAAATTCGAAAACTCGCGACGCGCAAGTTGCATCAAAATTTCATCGTCGTTCAGTAACGCTTAGTATCATCGTGTTATTTGCATTTACGGCGCTTGAGTCTCGATCGTGATTTATCGCCCCCCCCCCCGTGCAAACGCGTGTAAACCAGCGCGGAAAATCGGGACGGCTCTCCCTTTCTCCCGTTCGCTCTCACGTCCGAAATAAATCGCCGATTGTTGCGCGTGTTACAATCGACTTTTATCCGCGTCGCTTAAAGTCTCGTTCGTGTCCCGACATTATCCCCCAAAATAGCAGGAAAACAATCCGACGCGTCGTAACAAAGGGGACCATTGCCGATCGATCGGGATGCGCCATTTCGTCACCGCGAAATTCGTACGCCTGCACGATTGTTGCGTTCCCCGCTATTGGCCGTCAGATAAACCGCCGGTGGAGCTTTATTGTTCCGAAGTAATCGGTGCGGTGGACGACAAGGACCGCCGAGTGTGCCACCGCTCGATCGAATATTCGTCGAGTTACGATGGCCGCAGCCGAATCACTCGGGGATGGATGTTCCGAAAAAAAAAAGGGGGACAATTTTTCTCTCCGCCCCCCCTCCTCCCTACCAAACGTCGCGCGGAGAGAGATTGACGAACTCGAAATAACTGGACCTCGCACGTGCATGCGCAATAATGCGCGAAAGCGAAACGAAGGTCGGAATAAATTGATGTCTCGCGTTTGATTAAATTAATGCTGTCCGCGCGCGCGCTTGTCCGTCCGCTCTCCCATATTAATTAACGCTGAAACTCTTTGCGCGCCAGGACGTTTCCCGGGGATGGAAAAAGGCGCGTGTGTAATCATTTTAAGCGCGAGCGTCGAATTAAACGTATACGTCGCTCTCGGCGAGACGCGAAAGCATACAAGTATACGTGACGCATCCGCGTTGGCAGACGCGCCTGTTGTTCGTCCGCCTGAGAAGAAGCGGGACGGTCAACCACCCCCCGCGCGCGTTTGCCTTTAGTCACGCGGATGACGTTCACGAACGATGAAACGGAAGGTATTAGTTTCCCCGTTAGCGACGGGGGCGAATTTACTCGCGCCGGGCGCGACACACCCGCGCGATAAGTTCATCGAGGAATAGAAGGGCACGGTTTGACGACTCGAAAAGCGAAGAGCAGTTCGGTGCTGCGCACTCGGCTGGAATTAACTCTCTATCGAAGCTACGAGCGACCGTCGTATCGTTTCTTTGGCGAACGACGGTGATTGATGAGCCGAGCTCGTCCCGAGAGTGATGGCGTGTACCACGCGAAAGGGAGACCTCCCCTTTCTCCCTCCTTCCTCTTCCTTCTCCCCCTCTCCCCTCTTCATCCCTCCATCCCGATCGTATCCGTCGATTATCCACGTCGACAATTTGACGTGTCGTCGCCTGCGAAGAAAAAGTTGCTCCCTTGTAATCGAGAATGCCGCCGGATGGCTCTCTCCGGGTTAAGGGATTCACCGAATAAAACGTTCCGTTAGATTTTTCAGTCGTGAGCCGCTTCATGCTCTTGAAAGTCGAACGAGATACGCAATCGCCATTTTGTCGCTCCTCTTGTCTGATTTTACGAGAACGGCACGCTAAAATGCAATTCCTTTAGATAGGTTCACGTAAAGCACAAAGTGCATGTATTTTGTATGTAATATAAAATTATATAATATGTAATAAATAAAACTAATAAATTAAATTTTATATGTTAATACAGGTATTCTTCTATTTTACGACAAGGTTACGTTCCTAGACTTTGGCCGTAAATCGTATTGATCGTAAATCGAATAGTATTTATATTATACTTTTTATAAATTTTAATAATATATATATATATATAATTATTTATATTTTATATAAATAAAACATTATTTATATATGCAAAATAATTATTACTAAAAAACTGGCAGAACACAGCAAAAGACCTCTACATAGAAAAAGGCAGTATCAAACTTTAGTATCAGAAAGCAAATATACTCTGTAAATATATTTAACAATAATCGTGTCATATATAAACAAGAAATTTTATATTTTTGCTTTTATATAAAACAATGATAATATTATTCATATAAATAATTTAATATTTTTGAAAGCATTTGATAATTTCATATTTTAGCAAAATATCATGTTGTTGTTACAATATTATAATATTATAATATTCATCTAAAGAGTATAATGATTGTTTTAATAATAATAAAAGATTTTAATTCCAGAAGTTATTGTCATCAAAATATTATTTTCAATTTAATATTTTTCCTTGTAACTTATCGATATACTAAAAATTATTATAAAATTATATGTATTTTCTTGATGGAATGTACTATATAACATTCTTCCCGTAAACAAATTATGTCTGTTTAACGCGCTATGTAATCTCATTTTAATGTTTAATACTTTGAAGATAAAAAATTATTCTTAAAACAAGAATGTTCTTCTCTGTGTATTTAGGAAATAGCAAAACAAATTTAATTTTTAAATTATAATTCTTATCATAATATTTGCTGTTATAAAATTAATATTTAGCTAATTTTTTAGCTTAAACACCGATCAACTTCAACGAGGTGATTCAAAACAATATTATTCTTTTTTAAAAATAACAATTTTAATATTCAGTATTATAAAATTATTTAATTCAGTCACTGATTAATGAGTCATTCATTTGTCAATTTCGTAATAAACTATTTGTTCATTGTAGTCATAAGTAGAGGGAAACTTGTAATTGTTTTTTAATTTTAAATCATAAACTTTTTTTATTCGTGTTTCATTTAAACAATTTTAGACTCATAAAGTCAAAGTTACAAATTTCTCAATTTTGTAAAATAACAAATACTTTACACGAATTTTCACAAGAATTGATGCGCGCTTCCATAAAAAAAAACCCATGCCACTTTTAAATACATGGAATATAATATTTGATTATCAAAAATATAATTGCATTTTAACAATCCAATATCGTGCGTCGTGGCGTTGGATCTGATAAAAAAATTCAATAAAACTTTATTGATTGGTTGACACGGCAAAGTGGCTCTCCCCCAAAAAATAAATTTTGCAATCTAAAAAAAAATATTTATAACTTCAAACGCCACGTCAAACGATACATTGCAACTCTCGGCTGTCATTTTCCGGCATTCATACAAGAATCTCCCGAATCTCTCACCTCACATCCGATCTCGTTAAGACCCTTGGATAGCATCGGACCAAACGGCGTGCACGCTCACTTGGAAAAGACTCCCTCTATATATCACAATCTACTCGAACGGATTGCACCGACACGCGAGCCCGTGTCGATGTACGTGGGTCGGTCGATAAGGCTTATCAACTCCTTAATTTAACCCACCCTCGTACATTAGCGTGCGCGCACTACCGGGCGTGCATTAGTCCACATTACTGTTTGACGCAATCGATGGTGTTGGGAAAGCGAGTCGTCGGGGGAGCGAGTCACACTTCGAAAGCTGCGCGACGCGCGAGCTCACCCCTTTCGCGTGCATACATACATAGGTGCATAGAAGGGACCGCTCCGCGCCACGGCGCGCCCTATACATACCTCTTCCACTTAATTACGACGTGTACATACGACGAGTGACTCGAAATTATACGCCGGCACCCGCGGGCGTTTCCATTCGGCGCGTATACGCACTTACGCGAGATCTCGGCTAATATTCGAAGATGACGTTCGCGCCGTTGCGGCTCCGTGTTCTGAAGCTTCACCCAATTTCAAGCGGGGGATATGCACTTCATCAGACAGAGTGCCGCTATTGTGTGCGTAAAGGCACCGGTGATTTGCGATTGCAAAGTCTACGTTGTAACGTCAACCGCTTCGATTGGACCGGTTAGAAAACCGTCGGCTGTAGAAAATTCCGTGGATGTAATTAGCGCGATAAATAAGACAAAATATTACAAGCCGAAGATCAATTGCCACGTCGCTCGCGGCTGTACATTTGTTCGCGCTTGCAGCGATGAATAATGGCAAAATGGAATTTTTAATAATGCGAAGAATTAATTATGTTCTCCCTCCGGACGACCGGTGGTATCGGTGATAACACACACACACACAAACGGCAGTTCGCAATTACGTCTCGTTACTCGTTGTGTCGCGCTCCATTGTTGAGTATTATCAGCCATCCTAACCATTACCATCGCGCGTCCTGTCGAGCGGCGCGGAACGACGCGGAGCGTGACCTACTTCGTCGGGGACTATAACGCACGTATCTCTTCCGGCATTCTCGCTTCCAGGTAACCGCGGCGTTTCCAGTATTCGATAAGCAGAGCTATACTTGCTCTTCTCAATAGAGTTATCGAATATTTATAGCCGGCATAGGTCCGCACTGCACGATAGCAGGAAGACCGTTTGGCCGCTGACGATCGATCGCCGCGGCGCAAACGAACCAGACGATCGACCGCACGCGCGCGATCGCGCGCTGCTCCTCCGGGGCAGGTTCCCGTGTATCTCGCTCGGGGCGATTGCACTTTCCGCGTGGTTTAAGGGTCGCCACGCGTCGGAGCGCAAACCCGAGACGCTCGGTTTGGCTTGGCTTACCTTGCTCGCGACGTTGCACCGCTAAGAAACTCGAGGAATGATAAGGGGAAAATAGACAGGCATGAACAGCTTAATACATCGGATTTTAGATCCAACGTCGGATCGTGTTGGAAGATAGTTTGCGATAGTTATGGCCTGTTAAGGAGCAATCTTATTATTACAATCTTATTATTACGGAGTACGTCAGTATCGACATAAGAAAATTGTACTGTAATGAAGAACGATATTAAATTGAAAAACAATATTATACTTTTAAATAAAATACTTTGACCTATAGGTTAAACTTTTTAAATAAAATTCTAATAGATATTTATGCAAAAGTTCACTTGAATTTACTCGTTAAAAAGTTATTAATCTGCAATAAAATAAAGTCACTTATACTAAGTTATTAAACTGAGAAAAAAATGTTAATTTTACAAAATTTTTCAACTCGATTAAATTTCTTTCAGTTCACGTATTTATTTATTTAGGTAACTAAAATACATAAAATATTTAAATCTTAAATCAAATCTTTATATATTTGACTGAAGTATATAATATTTCAATTAAACAAATTTGATTAAGTTGAAAAATTTAGTAAAATTAACATCTTATTTTTCTCAGTACAAACTATTATTTTTTATTGCTTTCTTCTTTGCAGATTTCAGAGCCAAAATTTGGATATTTACAATCAAAATTTTTCTGTTATTAAAGAAAGAAAATAGGAAGAAAAGAGAATAAGCATAAAAAGTCTTTTTAAATATCGATAACTGTGTGGCTATAGCATGGTAGAGTCAAAACATTCTTAAAATTGTACGCCACATATTTCTAAATTGAATAAAATTGCATCGCGCGTACGTGTGTGATTTTTACTCATTGAGATGAAACCCGTGGCATCGAGTTGACGAGTCTCTTTCTGTCATCCATAAAAAAAATGGTACGTTTCAAGACATGTCGCGGAATTAAAAATAATACGTTTGAGCAACACGTATACAATATCATTCTTCGTTCCGTTGAAGTTCGGATAAATTTTGATGAAGATGGAAAAACAACGGGGCTTAATATTTCAAATCGATAACGAACGTGTCAGCGTTTCAGGTCAATGCTGAGCCAAAGCTTAATGGAGTGGTGCGAATGGACTGTTTCATGAAGCGACGGCGCCGGCAACGGCGGTGGCTGGCGGCTTCGAATTTATTTACAGCGAAAATGTCGTACCACCGGTGACGCGTAACCAGCCACGGAAGTATATCGGCGCTCGATGCTATAAATTAATGACAAGAATTATTATTGTTCTAAATAGCGCGCGGATGGCCGGTGGCAAAAGCGATATCGCGCGGCGCGCAGTCTGAAAGCCGCCGCATAATTTACTAACAGCGTTAAATTAACAGTGGGATGCTCGATGACTGGCTGGGGACCAATACGGGGGAACAATGTACGGCCTACAGGGCGCATAACCGGCGAACGTTAAAACAAATACGAACACGAGCTGATCGTTAATATCGTACGAACACAAACGCGCGCGAGTCCCTTTTCTACCATTTCTTCTCTCCCTTGTGAACGAAAATGTCTCCGTTAACGACAAAAAAGGAGATGGATCTCTCTCTCTACGAGCCCGTTCCTGCCTCTACGCGGAAACGTGTGCGCGTGTATATACGTGTGTGTATGTGTGTGTGTGTGTGTGTGGGGGGGAGGGAGGCGATTTCCAGAGGATACACAAGGACAAAGGACAATTAGATGGATTATCGACGTCGCTGTGCAGCTTCATAATAGAGAGATGTATGATACCCGCATTACGTAGCAATTACTTTAATTAATACCGAGAATACAGATGGAAACAGAGTTAATCGCGTAGAAAATATGTTGCAAATATACAATATATATATTAATATATCGTGCTCTCTTGATGCGCGACATCAAAGTGTCTGGCGGCAGATATTCCACAACTCTCGTGTCGAATACACGGAGAGAAGAGGGATGGTAATTAAGCGGTCTGCGTATATCAATGCGTACCTTCCTCCTGCCCTCGGACAGAAGGTCTCCACCATTGTGACACGACCAGTGTACATGTAATGCTGTTAGATTATGCTCGGTCCCATTGTCTGGACTGCGTACACACATGTATGGCCTGCGTGTATATTTTATAACTTACCGATTGTGACGACGCACGCGCTTACCACGGGGCGGAGGGGAGAGGGGGAAATTGTAACAGCGTCATCTTAACGATTTACTGCAAATTCAATTGGACGCATACTAAGCACGAAGAGCCACACAACACGAGCACAAACGTATAATTTAAGTGAACGTACAATATGTAGGAGTCGATCGCGCCTGAATTGACCTGAAGCTCGGCCGAGCCTCATTCCCAAGCGACAGCGATCGATCACTTCGCGTGATATTAATTTATGCCCATCTGTAATATCCCACGATCTATTCGCAGGAAGTGATTCGGTAATAGTGAAATTTCATATTCACAGCTGGATCTATTTCAAATCATCGCGACAGTGATTTACATCGTACAACTCCGACAATTTCGCTCTCGCCGTAAGATTACCAGCGACGGTTTCACGGGAACTTGTAGAAAGGACGTGCAAGCCACAACGAATGAATGCGGTATAGATACGTGGGTAAATATTACCGGGACGTGCCATGACCCGTGATAACGTTTAATAGATAAATGGCAAAAAGCCTCGAGGAAATGCTGGGAAAAAAAATGTACGTAGAGACAAAGATGGATCTTCAATGTTTTCCAGCCCGCATGCGCACGATACACCTTTTTCGAATACACGCATATGTTTATTAGAATCTAAAGAACGTAATACAAGGTAAATAGTATATAAGTTATATTAGGTCAAATTTCCATTGCATTAATTAATGTAAAAATAAAATAAAAAACAAATTTAGTTGAACTAATAGATCAACTTAGTCAACCTGACGCAAGTATTTAATTTTTTACGCACGGAAGAAAGAAAGATTGACGCACGCGTACATCTCGATGAGATAAAAATACCTGATGCACACACGCATACGCTGATAGTCTCAAAGGATGCAGATGGAGGACAATTAGACGGTCTATGGGTGTCAATGGGGACCACAATGGTGCGACGCGTGCTACGACCTTCGCTCCGGAGCTCATTGCCGTATCTATTACCGCCAGCGTATCCCTCTCTCTCTCTCTCTCCCTCTTTCTCCCTCGATCTCTGCCTTTCTCGCGCACCCACACTGCAACACTGCGCTGCATCGAATTGCCAACCACCGCGGTGACACACGATGTGGTAGACACGTTAAATCAACGTTGGAGACCACATCGCATTCACCAGCTCTCTCTCTCCCTCATTCTCCTTCTCTCTCTCTCTCTCTCTCACTCTTCCTCCTGGATAGGATATATATCTTACGATGCAACGGAACGTTATTCTGGACCGTCGTCCGTATCCAGGTGGAATACCCGTTGCCGAATTGCATTACATCGTAGCGCGGCGCAAACAATGACGTGCCTCGCTTGTTTGGTCTGCTAACTGCTCGGGGAGCGACGTTTGATCGTCGCGCGGGTAGCCCCCGGGAAAAGATTATCCGTATTCCACCCGTGTTGCCGGGAGCGGTGAATCCCTGTGATATCGATCCTCGAAAACCTGAATCGCGCGAAAACCTTTATCGAGTGCCATCGCCCGCCTGGAACTCTCGTTCGCCAAACTTTCGGGACTTTCGATCGTGCGAGCGTAACGAGCGCGCATCTCTCGAAGTATGTCCCCCACCCCTCCCCGTCATACCTCCGTTCGATTATACTTTTATACTTTTCGTCCGATAAACGGAGCTTCGGGCAAAGTTTCGCAACACCTCGAGCGAGCGAGCGAGCGAGCGAGCGATCCTGCGAGACGAGAGTCCTACGGCGATTGGCGCCGTCGTAAAAATTCGTAGTTTGCTCGGAAAAATCTCCGCCGGTGTAAAAGATAAGAGATCCTCGCGATCCGAGAATATTTCGAGAGCAAGAGAGCGGTCAGTGGCCAGCTCGGACACAAACTGAGGACGGCAAGGATTCCTTTTTTTTTTCTTCCCAAGCGGCGTCGAAACGCACCCTCGTCGATGTGTTTTCCGCGAACCGGGATCGGCTTCTTGAGCACGCGCGCGCGCGCGCGCACGCTCGATTGCATCTGCATAAGAGTGCAGTTTATCCTATGTTTCCTGGAAGGTAACCCCGGGCGAGGAGTACGGAGTGAATTGCATTTCTTTCGTGGAATATATGTATCGTGTACACGCTGCACATACGAGGTAGGTATCATTTGCATTTGTATTTCGCCTCGGAGTGGTACGCGGTGGCGGCGGCGGCGGCGGCGGTGCGGTGGACAGGCGCCGTTAAATTAAAGCGGAATCACCGGGAATTTTTACGCGGAGGAGGAAGAGGCGGATGGCTCTCCCGGGAAGGTTCGTTCTCTTCTCGCGGCGCGGAGAGGGACAGCCGTAATTGGAGGAACATTTCTCTCGAAGTGCTCGTTTCTGTCAAGACACTCCCGCGAGCGCACGGGGGAGACTCTCCCCCTCTCCCCCCCCCGTGTTCCGTCGCGCGCCCCTCGGTCGCATCCCCGTGGGGGTCACGTGCTACCGAGAGAAGACAACCTTTATACGGCAACTTTATGTTATCACTCGCTACCGGAATCCATAAAACATCACGAAATACGGAGCATAAAGCGAACCCGCGCGACACCGGGGATCCAACGAGAGAAATCTTGGGGAGGCGTTATTTTCCTCCGGCATACGTTCCTCCAAATTTCTACATAGGTATCTTGAACATATTGTAGCCGTAAAGCGGCCATCGATTTCAACCTGTTTTAAGACATTGTTACTATTTCAGTTTGTTTCAAAGACTCGGCAGAGAAAGAGAGAAAAATAAAGTTCATTCATTATTTTCGATCGTATCATCCGAAGTAGAAATGTATCTAGTCGATCTGATTTAGAATTTAGTAGCTAGACTAGACAGTATTTCTCAGATTAAGTTTCTAGTTGCTCACTTATTAATTATCGGGTGTATAATATTAACCAATTTTTATTATTCAAATGCTAGACGCTAGACAAAATAACTGTAGTACATGGCGCTGCCTTTTCTAAAATATATAACATAGTTACTATCTGGCTGCTAGCATTTTTAAATTGATCGATACATTCAGATTGAGATTATATTATTTCATAAAAATTTATCTAGTAATTACCCAGTACTTGACATGACTCATAAAGGACCTTTAGAAAATACAGTCTACTACTACCAATAATTACATCCTTTCGTACCGAGTGTATTACAGTGACGGTGTATCACGGGTGCATATTACCATATAATAAAAGAAGGTAAAAGGTGAGATTCGCAATTATTTCCGGTCGGTGTAAAAAAGGAATATGCGAATAAAACAGCGAATTTTATGTGCCTCCGTGTGCCTTCTCCTCGCGTGCGCCACCGAATCTGAATATCGCCGGTCTTCTCGTGTGTTGCGCGCGTCTGCCGTCTTGGCCGAGCGTTATATCGAGCGGGCGCGATATTTTTACTGCGGTATATTCCCTACTTCGTCGGGGGCCCAGCCCGACGGACTCCAATAAAACGTTCCGGGCAAGCCGGCGGGCGAATCGCGCGACTCTGAGATTACGTAATTTATTTTTCTCGTGGGAGCTGCCAGCAGCTGCGTGCTCTCTCTCTCTCTCTCTCTCTCTCTCTCTCTCTCTCTCTCTCTCTCTCTCTCCTCTCTCTCTTTCTCCTCCTCCGCCTCCTCTTTCTTTCTGCTCTGTCGAGTAAGAGGATGCGTGAGAGGACGCGCGCTGCGACGGCCAAGCCGCACGACTGTGCCGTATTTCGAATTAACACGAGGAGAGTTAATTAACTGTTGATCCACGTGACCTTGTTCCTGAATTCGTAATTCCTATTACGCGCCGCTTTTATAATTAAAATCGGCTTCAATCACCGCACCCGCCGCCCGCGCCGTTCCGCTGCACCTATTGGCGCGTTCAACCTTCAAACTCCGTGTAATTTATCGACTCGTTCGCGGAGTATTCGAATTTTTTAAATAAATTAACGCCGAATCAAATATTTGCTCGCGGGGTAGGTAATTTTCTATGAGTATTAAATTACCACCCCGAGTTCGCCGGTACGCACCGGCGGGATAACCCGTTCGCCCTCCTCGTTATTTCCTGAAGGGCTTTCGCGCTCCCTTCGAGATCTTCTTTCTCGAGACGCCAACTAGAGAGCGTAGTTTCAATTAGGCATATGCCGGTCGCTCCCGCAACCGTTCTCTCTCGCGTTATAAGAGGGCATACCACGTGCCAACAGACATCCTCGCGCACAATGGGGCTCGACAATAAGCAGTACACGTGACACCGTGCTTTGTTCACGCGTACAAAAAAAAAAAATTGCACGGGATGTTCCGTGAATGGTAGACAATTTCAATGTATTCTTCACGGAAAACCCGAAGCGAATTTCCAAACGTTATTTAATATCCAATGCCCCGTCGAGTCCTACCCAATTTCGAAATTCAATTAAAGAAAACTTCGCTGAAGTTAAATAAAATTTAATTGTCGATTCGTATCCTTTAATTTTCTAATTAAAAAACTATTCGCGTTTCAGCGTCCGCGCTGAAAAGAAAATCGATTCCAAGTGGTCCCGAGAGCCAAGCGAAATTTGCCGGGTACACGTCGCGCAATAGTCTCTCTCTCTCTCTCTCTCCGTGTAGAATTACGACGGTGACAATCGGGCAAACCGGCGAGATGCCGACGTCAATTGCGCTGTGGCAATGTCCTCCCCCAATATTGTGTGACCTTCATCTCGGTGCTCAATTGTCGCGCGTATCCACACGCCACATCTCAGCCTCGGCGACGCCGCGCGCACAGCATTCGGGTAAGCGTACCCCCGAATACCGTGTGTGCAGCAGCACCCTCCGATAGGTTCCTTGCCCCCGAACTGTTGAATTTCAATTTGCTTCCGGCATCGCCTCCCCTCCCCCCCCTCCCTCCCGTCGCCGCTCTCTGTCCCAGGAGACCACCCTGGCACTGCGTGTCCGGTGTGCGGACGTGAAATCGTAATTATCGAGCAATTAGTACTCGGCTCGAACGCAATACAGTATCCAATTCGCTTTCGCGGATTTCTGCAAGCGTTCAATATTCGCGGGACGACCGACACGATAACCGCGTGTGTTCGTATACGATTCATATACGTCCATAGTGTACCTCTTGACGTGACGTTTCGCACGCGCAGCTCGCGGACCGTGTAATATGCCTCGGAGGAAACGCCGCGTGAAATAAACGTTTAAGTATATATGTTTTCACTAGCTGAATTTCGAACTCTCGGGTTTCTTGGCTTAGTACACACGACACCCAAAATTATTTGTCATCTCGTGTAAAAAAAGTATATATGTATAAAAATAATAAAACAAACAAGTGTAACAAATTTTTGTAACGGTTTACTGTTGATTGATAATTCTCTATGTGTTCGGCATTATCCATTTCATCCTTTCGCGCTATCTTCATCGTGAAATAGAACGTTTCTTCACCACTCGCGAACGAGGTGGAAATACCTTTACACTAAAGCGTCTTCTGTCTGCGAAGCTTTCGAAGAAATGACGTTCCCCGCGGCGGGCGGGCGGCTAGTAACTTCCTTTCCCAACCGGATGAGAAAGTTTCACTTCGAGCGCCCCAGCGCTTTCAGCGAGGCTTCTAAGGGGCTTTGTTTATGAACGGGTGCAGCGGATGTAACGCGTGCGTGTATCTTTCAAGGTTGCCACATGAAAGGATACGTAACATTTCTTCTTTTTCTCCCCCTTTTTTTCAGAAAGAAAGTTGCGATAGCTTTGAATCGCATCGAAAAACACGGATGTGATAAACAAAATTACACAAGACACTGAAATATCGTTCGCTGTAGCTCAAATTGTACGTAACGATGAAATATAGTGCGAACGAACTATAAGTTTCAATGATAAATTCAATTTAATGAGAAATTTAAACATGATTGCCGAGAAGAAATTGAAACATAGCTTTTTCACGAAAGGTAACGTCGCGATATAAGTTTTGACAAAAATTTCATTAACCAGTTCAGTAAAATTCTTTTTACTTAAACGAAGGTTTGTTTTATAATACTTTAATATTTTTCACCTTATGCCTCTTGCAAAATGTTTGTACAGTTTCATATTACATTTAAATTTCTTTTTACTTACTTATCCCAATTCTACTTGTGGCAGTTATACAAGTGAAAGCTTACCTGCAACAAAGAGAAACAATAGTAATTAATAACAGTGCCATAGCGCTATCTAATTATCGATAATTAATTATCAATTCATTACATCGCCAAATGGACGATCTTAACTTTATCTATATGTTTAAAAACAACATTTATCAATCGGAAAATTAATTTACTATCACTACATTATATTAAAAAAGATTGCTTAAAGTCAATACTATATTTGACAAATATCTCCATTCTTTTTTCAATGGAGAGTTCTTTCAGTTTTATGCAATCACAATCGAGTAAGGGTTCTCGGATGTTGAATTCAGTAGAAGAAAGGGAGGAAAACCTAAGACACGGTTGTCGTTGCGTATGCGCTCGTGAAAATGCCACTTCTTCTTTTATTCGAGTGGAATTAATCCGTTGCGAAAACTGCTCTGAAACTTCTCTCTCTCTCTCTCTCACTCTCTCTCTCTTTCTTTCTCCCCCTCCCTCCCTATGAGATGCGCATTCAGAGCAATTGCGAGACTGCCTCTGAGCTTCTAAGTACCGGGACGTGGATGCGTTTACCGGAAAAATTGGTATTCCGTTGATGTAGCGACGAACACGAGCGCGGAGCGTCGCCGTGATCCCGCTTTTTATCCCGAGGCGGAAAATCCGGCCGAGTCCTCGTTACGACCCTTCCGTCTCATCCTCCCTTCCTCCCTTCACCCCCGTGCCGTATCTGTGCTCTCAGCGCGATTCGCAATTTACCGTAGAGGTTCACGCAAAATGGGAGTCAAGCGCGGCACGTATCGACGTCCGCGTGCTGTTCAGGACCCTTCTGCTCGCGTGTGTTCTCGGCAAAAGCGACGTGAAATTGGCCACCATTAAGTGCGGACATCGAGTTATTTAGAAACGGCAGCCGAGGGATGCGTGACGGCAAAACAAGTGAGGATGCATCGCTCGCGGTTATACCCGGACTAAAATTAAAAAATCGAGCGCATTTCGCATTTCCGTAGTTTTATTAACTCGAGCAAACTCGAGACCCAAAGATTTAAAAGGAAGTTATCCCTCGGTCGATCGACCGTGATAGAGTTTTCAGCCTAATCGAATAGCCGCAGTTGCCACCGAAGTAACGAGACGTCGGCGTTAAACTCGACGATGAGCAGTTTAGTCGCGCCGAGGCGGAACAATTCGCAAAAGCTACCAATACGCGAGAGACTCGCGCGCTCGGCGCGTGATAAAAAAATTTTTAATTTTTATTTACGACTCGCCGTATACCCTACTATCTACGTGCCGCTATACGTCGACGCTTGATTATAAGCTTCGGGATTCGCGGAATTATCAGCCGGCCAATAAAAGCCCGCGCGAAACGCTCGGCCGACGTCCAATAAACGCATCTTCGCGGAGCGTAATCTATAGCCGGCGGCAGAGTCGTAAAACCGCTCGCGCGCGCGAGCGCGCGAGCTCGAGCGCGTTATCTGCCGTCTGTGTGCACAAAGGAGCGCGCGTGTTCGTGAGATCCGTCGAAAGTGGTTAACGACCGATGGCATTTCCGACCGTTAACTCGCACTAAAATGACGCGGCCTCCACGCGGTGTTTATGTCATTCGGCGGCCTTTGTCGTCTAATTTAGGTGACGCGCGCAAGCAGGATGGCATTTTAAGCCGCTGTCGCGACGCCTCGTCACGATATGACTCGACAATACGCTGGGACAATGCGATTTGCATCTGCAAAATATTTGCGATCGATCGATTCGTAACGAATGGACTTGGAAATGGACAAATATTCTGCGCAACGATCTTAAGTATTAGCTTTACTTTTTTTAAATTGTATAAAAGATTTATTGATGTATAATAAAAATTAAGTCATTCTAATCGATGTCAAAATTTGTTCAGATAGTGTGAGAAGTAAACTTCGATCGTAATCGTTTCGAGTAGTACTCGTGAAAAATAAAGCTGAATGAGAAGAATATTTCCGAGTAGAAAGTTGGTAATTTCTTACCAAATCCGATTTTATTTTATTTCAGCCCTTTTGCACGTCGAACAAAAACACAAAATTAAATAATTTTTATAAAAAGGGTTTAATTTTATTAAAAATAAGCAAATTTAATTTAACATAATTTTTTGTTTATGTAATTATTATCGGATTTTGGTTACTGAATCTAGCAAGTGTACTCGAGATTTAGGATGTAGAATATTTTGAACCTTGTACATAACTTTATTCTTAAAATTAAAATTACATATAAGATACGCTGATATTCAATAAGCCAAATAATTCGATACTGATTTGGGTCTTTTTCATATAATAGACGTAAACAAAAGCATCTGTCATACCTGATGCCGATATATATAATCTTAATTAAAACGCGTTACATTTCTTATCACACGTGGTGTCAAATATCAAATTTAGCACCGGCGTGCTAAATTCAGCCCTGACTTCTACCGGACGTAATTTCTTTACTCGGGCTGGAGTTTTCGCGGGGATCGTCTCACTTATTATTCAAATTTCGGTTCAGTGAGCTGAGAAATTTCGATCGCCGACACGATTTTATACTTCGCCCGTCCCGAGCTACCGAAGTTCTCGTTCGCGGCACTCATTAAAGTAGCAAAGTGGGAAGAAGGCGCGATAGAAGTGGTGCCGTAAATAAAACGAGAGGTGTAAGAGCAGATAATAACGCAATAAATATATCCGCGGAACGGTCTACCTCCTCGATTTGTGCCATGGATAATGATGCCGTGGCCCGCGCGCGCGCGCGCGCGCGGGAGAGAAAGAGAGAGGGGCTCGGATAACAGAAAATTTTGCGCGGGCGTGAGAGGGTGGAAAGGGTTAATCGGCCGCATAAAAATGCATCGGTGGCATAAGTGGGCCGACGGTGGAATACTTAAGCATGGGGGAGAAACGTTGCGCCGCGCGGAGAAAGCCCCGCTGTAATTTACGGCCAAGTTCGGCGCATTACCGGGCGGCTCGGAAAAAAAAAAAGAGGGAGCAAGATTGATCTCCGTAAATCCAACGCCGGCGGCGCGGGCGGCGGCGGCGTCAATAACACGTGGCGGCAAAGTTCACGCGGTATAACGCTCGTCGATTATGCGCCGCTGCTAGGCCGCCACACGCGTCCAGCTGATGCACGAAAAACCAACGGTAAATCCTGTTCGATTTCGGGACCGCCGCGCCGCGCCGTCGTCGTTTCGCGGCCGTACATCATGCGGCTCCGAAAATCTGATCACGTTGGCAAACGGAGCTTGCTGCCTGCACGCGTGTGCTTCACCGTAGGTCCGTCGGTTTCCGGCGAAACTTTTATCGGAGCCGCTACTATTCGCCGCCATTTGTAAGCTCGTTGCGCCCGAGAAAATGTTGGAATAATAAATAACGGTGAACGGTCAAAGAGTCATGTGCGGTCACTCGATCAACGTCACGTTAAAAAAAAGGGAGAAGAAGGGGGAGGAAAAAAAAGTGTCGTGCAGTCTTGTAATAGAAGTGACAAAGAGGAGCAGCCTTGCGGGCCGATATTTGTACGAAATTGCGTGACATATGGGGGGGAAAGAAAGTGTGAAACGCCTCATCCGTAGGAGCTTGCGCGCTAATAAATCCAATAATGAGACTGATTCTCCTCGTGCTCTATTTATGGACTTTCGCAACTACGGTAGGTTTTTTATTATTTATGGACAACGTACGTTCTTCAGACGCAACGGGGCGATAGGAACGTTCTTCTTCCCGACCGGGCAGCGCCGGGTTGTTTATGTGCCGCCTCGCACATCGTCGCGTGCGAAATTGCGATTACGCGCGGGAAGCGGTGGATAATTAGGCGGCCGCACGCTTAAACGCGAGGCACAATCGAGGCTCGATCGCTCACTCGTGCCTGCAACCGCGCGCGCGACCATTCTTTTCCTTTTTTTTTTTTCACCGTCGTAAATTTCACTCCGACCGGACGGCCGTCGCGTCGGCAACACGTGTTACAAGCGCGAGCGATTATGCACAAGCGATGGTAAAAAAGAAAAAAGAAGTATTTGACGCTGATTTTTGGATAAGCAATTGTCCATCTCGCGCGCGCAATAATAAATAATAAAAAGATGCGTTGGTAACGATAATTAATCTTTTCCGTGAAATTTATCCGCTGCAGCAGCAGAGCGGACCGATGAATTAGCTGCGGTGGACAGATTCGCAAATTATCGCGTATTAATTAGTTATTACCGCGCGTAACGAACCACCGCGCAATGGTTTGCACTTCGGTATATTTTACATTTGTTATTTATACATACGGTATATGGATTTCATTTGTCGTCCAACGCGTAATACGCGCGTAAGGGCCGCTACGCTGTTTAAGTTATTTGAGCGTTGTTTACTGCCTTTATGCGGTTTAGAAGTGCACCACAATTGCCGACGCGCACACAGCGCGCAGCACGTTGTTATAATTCGGACCTAAAATAATTGATCGCGCAAATCGTTAGCGCGAGAAGACCGATTGATTAGTCGTACCACCCGGTTCGCCGCCTCTCGATTTCGAATAGCGAAGGAGAAGCAAAATTAATTGCCACGGATATTAATGGCGTCGACGAACGAAGAGGGCTCCTCTCCCGGCTCGGCATCGCCGAAGGACGAAAACATGCCCCGTTGATTATTTCTCCCGTCTCGAAATCCCGCTGAAAAAGATACGTATCGTAATAAACAAGCGTTTCGCGGCGGAGGCACGCCACAATTCATCCTTAATTGCGGCATATTACACTACCGGTGTACATTCCCGCCTCCGGCTTGCGTGCAAAATTCTGATTACCGGCAAGAAGCACCGGGGTAATTAAGCCGGGGGCCGCGATCATGGCGCGATCAGTTGCTGGCCCCTTTATACCGCAGTCTCATCCTCCCTCCCCCCCCCCCTCCCATCCCTCCCTCTCGATCTCTGCTCTCCCCGAGATTTACCTCTCTCCGCGGCGAGAAAACTCACGTTACGTCCGTAGCACGTGTTACAGTCCTCCAATTATGTAACCTGCGGCCTGTGACCGCACGGCCCGACAGCACGAAAAACCATTTGTCGTCGGTTTCCTGATCCGCGAATTCGTCGCGGCGGAAAGAACCGGAGACAGACCCCGGAGGGTGAGGGAAGGGGCAGAAAGGGAGGAAGCATGGCAACTGAAGCACGAAGGGGATTCCAAAGGGACGAGACGGGGGGAGGTGGTGCAGCCACATTGCGCATGCACCCTCGAAATCCGTTCCTGGCGTATATCTACTTCCGCTGCGACAAAGTAGAGAGAGCGAGAGGGCACGAGAGAAAGGGGGGAAACGGGAGCAGAGAGACAGAGCGAAGATAGGGTTGGCCACGGGGAGAGAAGTGGAAGAGACAGCTCGGGCAGACACTAAATAATCTAGATAACGGAAGGACGGTCCTAAATTCCTGCAGATTTGTACAGGCGTACCGACTGATTAGATTGGCTGGAAGATTGCAGCGCGGGTTGGGGGTGGGGCCCCTACGAATTTTCGTTGCCTCCCTGGAGGTCCTCCGACAGGATTGTTCCTCCGTCTCTCTTTTTCTCTCCGCGTCTTCTATGCCTCTTTCATCCCCCTGTCTCCTGCTGTCCCCCCCCCCGTTTGTCTCTCCCCTGTGTCTCTCTTTCTCTCTTTCTTTCCTACTCGTTGGTGCAAGCGAGTTCGTATGAACGACGTTTTGACTGGCATTAGCCGAGGCGGGCCGTCGCATCGATCCGTGGGGTGGTATCCTTGGCAGGCGTCCCGAGAAGCGACTGGAACAGGTGAGGAGAATCCGTCTGCCAGGACGAATGCGTCGGCTGCAGCGACAAACTTTCCGACGCGGTCTGTCGTCGCGGTAAATCATTCCGTCGCTCGCCGCGCCGCCGCCGGCTGAGAAAGGACCGACGGAAGAAAGAAGGCGGAGAGAGTAAGAGACGCGAGAAATCGGAGTTTCCCCGAGGAAAGTTTTTCGCGAAAATCGCGTCACTTCGGCAACCTGCTCTCGCTCGCTTTTGGAAATTAGGGGCAGGAAATTGGACGAAAAGGGCGTTTCTCTGCCTGCGCCGCCAGAAAGTAGAACTTTAGCAACGAGGGCCGCATAATTCTCCCCCGATTCCGCGCTTTCCTTGTCCCGCAACCCCCGCGTCTCCTCCCCCCCCCCCACCCCTGCGCCACCTCTGGCGAGAGAATGTCGCGTGCCCTAAAAGTCGTCGTCCCCGGCCATAATCGATCTACGATTTAACACGGCTCGTCGCGCGGCAAGACTTCCCGAGAAAAATCACATCACCTTCTCTGGCGACTTTACCTCCGTACGACGAGATGCGAGAATCGCTCGACTTTAATGCGACAGGCAGAACTTTCGAACTTACGACGTCAGCCGTAATTTACCCCGCGAGTGCATTTCCAATAGTTCATTTAATCGAGCGCCTCGCCCACGCAAGCGTGTACGTGCGCGCGCGCGCGCGCGCTCCTTTCAAATGGGGTTTAATTAACCGCGATTCGGGAACCGCGTCGTTCCCGAATATATATGTATATATGTATCCTTGGTGGTCGTTTTTTCGGAATCACCCGAAGGCTCCTTTTCCCGACGTTTAATTCGATCGTTCGGGAAGGATGAGATGGGAGATAACGGTGAAACGACACACGTCCCGCCGGTAAAGGGATCGGGAATAACGCGCCGTATCTTGTCCCAATAAGGGCGCGCACCTTAGAAAGACGCCCGGGGAATTTCGAGGAGAGAAGACGTTATCCCGAAATGGTCGATCCCCCCCCCCCCCGCTCGATGCTATACTATCCGTTCAGTTTGCAGCTTCCGAAGATGCGCCTCCTTCATTGTATTATTCCATGTTGGCGGAACTATCTACAAGCGGCAGCACCGCGGGAAATATTTATACCGCCGGACCGTTTTCAGGCACGTACGGAATTTTGGAGGAAGCCCGATGGCGTCCTATTTCAGGTATGAAATGGGATACGTAGCTTTGCCCGGCGAAATCGAAATAAAAGAATCAGGGGGCGCGCGCGCGCGCGCGCGTGTGTGTAATGTGTGTGTGTATGTAGTGTGTGAGTGTGTGCATGCGAAATTTATCAGAGAGATGAAAGATCTCCGCAGCTTGGAATGTAACTGGATGAACGACGTGCAAGCAGGTACACCGTGCACGCTGCAGCTTCTTACCTTCGTACAGTATACATCATTAGACGATACACACACATACACACACACACACACACACATACACACACACCGCGCGCGGTTGTATATTATTTCGGCGCACGGTACATATAATTTCCTACGCGTGCACAACGCGGAGAGAAGCGGGATGGTAATCTTACATTTCTCTACTTTTGCATACTTAATAAAAACCGAGAGGTACTTCTGAGAAACCGAGGGGGCTACGGCAAATAGATGCTCTTAGACTTTTCGACTTTTATCGCGTCTTGATTACACCCGGCCGCAGTAAAGCTGCAATAACATCTCAGGGTAAACGCGCACGGAGCATTAATCTGGATTTCTTATTTCTGCCCGCGGTTCTCCCCGGGCTATTGTTCGGACACAACCGCTATCCCCGTAATAGCGAGAAATTCCCGTGCCCGTTTAAATTAGCATTTTTCGGTGGGCGGGCGGCGGCTGTGTGTTTGTCAGATACGACGCTTACTATATCACGGAGAATTCCATCGCGCGCGCGCGGCAAACACACAATGTGCGCCCTAAACGCACATCCTTTATTCGCCGGCCGTAACGAAATCACCGCGCAACTTCGCCCTGGCAGCGCGACGAAACGCGGTCGTAAAGTTATACACGCGCATGCATAATATCCGAGTTTCGCGGCTGCGTCGTCGACGGCGCTCGTAATTGCGGCAGCTGCTGATTACACCGTCGTCGGTCCGATGGGGATTAAAAAAGTTGCATGCCAATTCATTAAGTTGTTGTAGACCGGACACACACATACACAGTGACCATGCGCGCGGGTATTCCCTCTCTTCTCTCCTCTCGAATCCGCGCGCGCGGCCATTGAATTAAAGCATTAACCAAGCACGCACACACATATGCGCGCGCGTGCATGATCACTGTAGTAAATACACGATAGAAATTCTGAAAATGTTGCGCATTGCGATGCATATTCCGAACGATTTTGTTACACAAATATACGAATACATGTGCGATAGGTATTGAAAATATATTACCCTTGCCTATTACTGTATAGAACATACGTATGGGAATCATTAGCCGGTGACTACCATCGATTTGAAATTGTTTACACGTTCGTTGGAAAATACGAGAGGCAAAATAGATTTATATTCCGAGTTTTAAAATATATTTGCCTTACACCGTGCGCTACTCCGAAATAATCTAAACATTTCCACGATAATCAAAATATCTCGATGTATAAACTCGGAGCGTACTACTGCGCTTTTAATGCGATAAAAAGTGTTTCGCACGAATACTGCACGTGTCTTTTGCCAAGTATTTCACGTGTGCGTCCGATCGAAAAAAAAAGAACATTTTGTAGAACAAAAATTGCCCAGTCACCCCATAGGCAGCATGTGCGTTCGATCCCGATGCGCATTTTGCGTTAAAAAAAAAACGTATACGTACGCACGCACGCACGCACGAACGCACTCGGCTATTCTTCGTGCTCGTTTGTTGAAATCGATACGCGTGGCCTGCGCGTACCTATATTGGGTACGATTGCAACACCAAGTGCGAAATCGGGAAACATGGTTTCTATCGCTGCTCGCAGACTGCATGTCCCTCGGTAATCGCGGCCTCGTCGTGCACGTTGCCGCGCCCCGTCCATTTTTCTCCACTGAACCTCATCGGAGACACAGAAAAAGAAGACAGCAGAATACCCATCCACACATCCGCACAGCATGCCTCGGTATGTACATGCCTCACGTACAAATCCGGTGAATCCGCGTCGGAAATAGCGTGGCGTTGACTTTCGCGCGCCTGGTAACATCGATTGATACGATTTTTTCACATTTACGTAGGGAATATATATATCCTAGCGACGACGGAAATGCGAAATGAGCAGCGGGAGGAAAATGTTGAATATTTTCCATTTCCAACGCTTATTATGATTTCAAACATTTGATATTAACATTTTATTACAGAATTACTTTTTCCATTTGCTGCATTATAAAGCCTTTATAAATTCACATCGCTTGTATTATCAAAAACGTTTTTGTAATATTAATTAAATAAAAAAGACTTGAAAATTTTATTCTGCTACGTGTGCAATTTTGTAATCCCTTTTAGTCCATTGCGTCAGCATGAGCGCAATGCTGATCCTGTTAGACTTAAATAATGCATTTTTGCATTTACATGTAACTCTCCTTAGGGAAAACACCGCTGTAAGGAAGAATGCAGCAAGAAAAGCTAATATATCAAATTTTATAATCATTCCGTATGACACGGCATGATCCATCATAGGCAGAGTTATTTAACTTAACACAATAAAATTGATTTATTTAATCAAAACAATCAAAATGAAAATATATATTTCAAAGAATTTAGTCATATTTATCAAATTCATGTATGCTTATTTAAATGACGTTCCTGATAAATAAAAAATTTTTTAGTTTGCTCAAAGAAAAAAATTGTCAGTTATCATAATCTAATTATATTCCATAGTCATATTCGATATCAATTATTTATAGTTGTTTTAACCATGCAAATTATAGCTATTAATTATTACTGCGTAAATGGAGGGTAAGTAAATGTAAAGAAATAATTATATTCAGTATAATTGTCATTACATTTACTATATAAAAATGTTTATTTTATTTTCACCATATATATTTTGATCTTTTTATGTTTTCTAAATTATCATAATGTGTAATAAAATTTTTTCATAATTGATAAAACTGTAAATTTAATGTTATTATTACGAACACTATAGCAGTAATAATTATAAAAATAAAGCTTTTAATTATAATTATTTCGTTATGCAATTATAGTCAGAAATACCAAAGCCTTTTTTCTCTCAATGTAATTTAGTGATTAATACATGTGAGAATCATATTTAAAATAAAAGTATTAAAGGAAAAATTAATTGAGTTGCTAATTACGGGATTTTCTTTTAAATGTTTTCTCGGATTTCAACGAAGTTCTCGAGTACTTACATCAAAGCTACAAAATCAGAACGCAAAGGAAAATCTCTCATCGAGTGTAAAGGCGTGTTTTAGCTTCGGGATAAAATTCAAGTGCAAAATTCGTTCTAGTTGCGATCACGCACTATCGATTATCGTAAACGGAGATTGGTGAAGTCAGCGATCCTCAGTCGCAATATCTATTCCTAACGAGCGCGAGGACTAAGCCCGAATTAAATAAAATTTCTTTTGTAGAGTACAAGTAACCGGTCTGAACTTCGAAAGCCGATTGGAATGGGAACGCTCGCTCGATACTGTTAATTAAAACTTTTCGCCGCAAGTGTTAATAGCGCGAAATGCTATCTGCCTCACGACGACGACGAGCTGCAACGAAGGATATCGGAACGCCGTCGACGTCTCGTGTCTTGTTAAGCAATCTCTTTTTTTCTTCATCTCTTTTATCCATCCGCATTGTACCGTAAAAGGAATTTGTAACTGTTGCGAATTTTGCGCCCTTTGTTAAATAAATTCTTTTACATCAATTCTCTCATTGTGTATTCAATTTTAAACCGAGTTGGTAATTATATACATATGAAAAAAAAATTATATCTAGATTTTCACGTCGTTCACGTAGCGTATAAATCTGATGAATTTGATAGACAAATGATATGCTTACGTAATATATAATATATATATAGTTGCTTAAAATGCATCCAACATTAATTGGATGTGCGCTGTGCAGTCTTATAACGTGGTTCTGATAACGAGCGATAGAAACGTTTTCGCAAACGGATACTCAAGATATTATTGTATCATCCCAAGAGGAAACGCGATTTCATTGCACCGGTGATCGTTAATCTCTTGATACTTCTGTTTGCGCCACTTTCTTCCCTCTTCGTCTTGTAATGGCGATATTCCGTGACAAGGAGTCTGTTTTCGCCCGGTCATTACCTCGACTTAATGAGTCATTGATATCGACAGGTCTCGAAAGACGATATATATGTCGAATAGATGTCGAGAGACAGTTTCCGTATTGTATCGATTTCTAAACGCTCCGTTATACATAACGAAGCATTCGTTGTCCACCCCCCCCCCCCTATCGATCTGCAACACAAAGCGTTTTATGACAGACGATCGATGAAACGGCTCTGCGTTATTTCCGGCTTGAACGTTTCGAAAGTCAATGCAATTTTTTTTTACGAGCAGATCGATATTCCGTCATTAATTCAGCAGTTGGAAATAAATGCATAGGGCGAACCACAATATATAACGAATTTGGTCAACAGGGTAGCAGTGGAGTGGTCAAAACCGCGAATTTATTATTCGTCATATTTACATCGGTTTTATGAAATTTATTAAATATTTCCGTTGCAAATTTCGGAGAAAAATTTAGAGCCCAAACTCGACACACAGTCGTCGCAAGAGAAATATTCAGCAGGGCACGAAGTGTTTCCTTCCCTCAAGAAATAATGTTAGCGCTGCGGTGCGGAGTTAGAGAGTCAAAATTTCATCGCGAGCAGCGCGAAACTCGTAGTATAAAAGCTACGTGTATAATAACAGTTTGACTCGTCACGGTACTTATGAATTTTGCAATCATACTTTGTAGGCCATTAAGCGTACGCGTAGCATCCCCCGTGCTGTATCTCACTCTTTTATTTACTGGTCAGCAAGTCGCAAAGAGTAACAAACTCATGGACGAAGCTACTATAATACGAAACGCGCCCGTCACTGCAAGCAAGCAATTTCAGCCAATGGGCCCTGCACGCAAAATAATACATCGATAATATTATACCCGTTAATTACTGATAATGGATATCGGAATTACAGCGTGATATAATAGCTTATCAGTAATAATGCAAATAATGTTGCGCGAATAAGTTTGCTCACCCAAATAAATTACATACAACATCAAATAATGGAGGTCTCTTGTATGGCTCATCAGTTTCAGACGAAACAAAAATATCGCGTTGCGATAAAACATGAAATTACATTAACGTCTGTTTAACAATTTTTAACCAATACTAAACAAATACGATAATGGCGATCCGGTAAGGAAAAAAATTCGGTAAAGTTCGCAGTTTGCCAGGGGAAACGGGAAGAAGCATTTCCGGCGAGGACAGAGTGGATTCGCTCGGGCGAATACCCTTAAAGTATCACGAAAAAGTCGCGAAGGGAGAAAGGGGGCGGCGCGCGAGGGAATTTCTTCCAAAGTCCGTCGACTCGTAAAGCGACGTTCCAGTGTTACGACTACCCGGCGTGGCTCGCTGAAAGCCATTTAGATAATAAAATGCAGCCCCGCGGTGATAAGACACGGGTCGTTTGTTCACGCGGTCGTTCGCGGACCCTCCGCGCACACGTTTCGTATACGCGTCGCGAGCTGCACCCCTCCTCCACCCCCTGTCACGTCGTTCTTGTATACGTGTGACAGTTATGGAGGGCGGCAGGAAAAAAAAATCTCACGTGTTTACAGCACGACGGAAATCTTGGAGTATCGCCGAGGACGTTCCCCTCTTCTCCCCCACCCCTGGAAATCTTGCGCACGCGGCTGAGATTTCCGTCAAACACTTTTCTCTTGTGTGCGTTACGCCGAGAGAGAGAAAAAAGTTGCAGTTACCGTAATATCATTATAATTTGTAATCGTTTTTCGACCCAGCCATATTTTTATATTTATTCAACAACACAGATTGTAGTTTGTTTAAACTGAATTGAAGTTGTCATAGTCGTAATATTAGTCTATGCAACTTGTGATATGGTTGCCATAACCAAAATGGAGATTGTAATATAGTAAGTTGTACCATAAAATAACCACTAGAAAAATATCGTTATTATTACCAATATTATAGTACTATAAAAATAATATTCCTGACTCTAATTATTTTACCATATAATTACAGTCGCAAATATCACACTTTTTTTTCTTGTGTATGACCTCTCTCTCCTCTTTTCTCTCTCTCTTTTTCTTTATCCATCTCGTAAATGATTCATCCCTCCTTAAGAGCATCTCTTCGATCACGATGCATTCTTGAAAATATAATCCCCATTGTGTTTTAAAAGCATTGTTTGAAGACATTGCTCGCGCGATCAAGATTTCTCTTTCTCACGCCGGAGAGAAATTCTAAAGATAATTTTTTTTTTTCAATAAGTAAAATAATTATGCAGCTAAATAATACTATCAATTGAACGAAAGTGTAAATTCGCTTTTCGAGACCACCGACGCAACGAGAACCTGGAACGTTAAACCATGGAACGAAGTAGTCAACGATATGATTTATTACAGAGTAATGGATGAGCTAATATATCGTGTTTTCTCTCTCACGAGTTGTGTAGCAGTGGAATCGATCGAGGCGTCTCTCGCTTCGAGTCGCTCGCTCGAGGGGAAGGCGGCGGTTCTCGGTTTCCCTCTGCTCCTCGTTGCGAGATCGTCGCGCGAAGAGAAAGGAAACGGCGGACGCGCCGGAAATCAGCGGATTCGTCAGCGAAAGGGGGGGAGGGGAGAAACGCGGAGGAGGGAGGAAAAACGACGGGGAGCGCAATTAAATCGACTGCTCCGGTGGCGGAACAATCGAATGGGCTGGTGGCGGGTAATCTCGTGGAAGTATTCCGTCATCCCGGGGTGCCGTTCCTTTTCCCGTGCGATAAAATCCCGCCGAACGGATTTCATTCGCGCCGGTTAAGCGGATGACTTTACAACGCTCGCTTTAACTCTTTCACACGGAAGGGAGGGAGGGAGGGAGGGACGAGCCCCGAACGTTTTCCCATCGGCCATTGTCGGCCCGCGCGCCGTTGTCGGAAGCGGGCAGATTCGACGTGCGTAGCAACCGATCAAATCCGTGCGGCGCGGCACGCGTAAATCGATATCGACAGCGCCGAAAGCGAGACCCGCGAGGCTCCGCGCGCGGCACCGAAAACGCGAATCGGAATCGGCTTACACAACGAAAATATCGAAATACCGCGACGGGAAGCGGAGAGGGGAAAAAAAAAAGGTATCCCGTGATATTTTAATGACACGCGAACAATTAATTCAACCGCGACGCAGTATTATTTCCCGTCGATTTCATGCAATAACGTAACGATAATAATAATAATAATAATAATAATGAAAAACGACGGTAAAAAAAAAAGAGAGAAAGAGGGAAAGAGAGAGAGAGAGAGAATAATTTATATTACTCTGGAAATAATACATATATTCCGCGACAGGTGAAGAGATATCGTGTAATAAAACATCGCGATTTGCGCGGCGGCAAACGTAGACATTTACGCGCACGCACACACACATACACACACACACGCACAGAAACAGTAATTATATTATTACTACATTACGTTAACTAACTATTGGATAATTCCGTTGCATTAGCTTTGTTAGCAGCGTCGTCTCTGTTTATTGGTATAACATGGCGAGCGAAACGTGGGGGTACGGGGGCGCAATCGCTCCCGTTTGCTACGGTTGCGACAAATGCAATTTTCTTGAGCAGCGGCGTGAGCAAACGCGCTTCGAGAGAATGCGGATTGCATTATGAGCTCTCGAGGAGTTGGTCCGTTCGCGCTAACAATAATAATTACGTCGCCAATTTACGGAGGCGCGCATCAGTTCTGATATCCCGTTTAAACGTCCCTCGCCTCGTCGGTCGTCCGATAACTGCGGAGCTAACGTCTCGCTACGATAGCCGCCCCCGACATTCGACGGAAAATAAATAGACTTTACTCGATCGGAATCTCATCCGGGGGTCGGCGAACCGTAGTAACCGGTACTACATTATTTCGTTTTCTGCACTTTAATTCCCTCTCGTCATTCCTGCCTTCCGATCTACCGGCTAATTTATCGCGCGAATCCGGTTAATTCAACCTATAAGTCCATTTTGATATCGCCTCTTCCTTCCTTCCGTCCTCCCCCCTCCCCCCTCCCGATCCCTCCCCGCTCGCGTTTTCCGTCTCTCGAGAGATAAAATCTATCGGGCGAATTGGCGTTCGTTTAATCCCAATGCAAAGTTTATGCAGAAATGTTATCTCCAATTTGTCGCTATCTACTTTTGCCGCTTTATCGGCCGCAGGAATAAACGCCCCCGCGGGTCGAGCGGCGAAATCGAGTAATCGTCACGAATTATGCGCGACGGTTTAGTTTAATACTATCGGAGACGGCGGGCGGTGAAAGGACAGCTCCGGCAGGAGTCATTAGCCGACGATTAACTGCTTAAGACGGAATAAGGGCGCGAAAATGAATCGCGGCGAATTAACATTTATATCGCTTAAAAGCGGCACGCCAAAAGATTCTCGCGAGCGATTACGCACGAGTCGAAATAATATTGTCGATTTTCGGGAAACAAGGCGAGAATAATACCCGCGATCTCCGTCGGGGAATTGTATAATCCTTTTTCTTTCCCTTGCGAAAAGATAATTCCTGAAATCAAGCGCGAGATATATAATTGAATCTATGAAGACGGTTATCTGGTTGCAAACAAAGCCGCGCGATTTTATCCTGTAATTTTGTTACGAACCGACTGAAAATATAGGAAAATGTGCCCTCGAGTTCTCCTCGCTTTTAACTCCGAGAGAGAGGGAGAGAGAAAGAGATAGAGAGAGAGAGAGGGGGAGTAGAGTATAATTACTATTACTACATTGGCGCATATATATGTACGCCAGCACGATGTAGTTTCCGGATACTAGCGCGGACGTACCATTAATTAGCGAATAAACGGATGTTGCGCATGAGCGAACGGGATTATTAAAAAGAAAAATAAGAAAGGGACACACAATGGGGGTGGTGTGTGTGTGTATGTGTGTGTGCGCGCGCGCGTGCGCGTGCAGGGCTGCTGCAACCGGAAAGAGGTTCGGAAAAATAAATGAAAGCCCGGTGCAGCGCGTATCGCTCGCAAACGGAGGCAATATTTCCGCGTTAATGTAACAACTCGCCCGGTAAGCATCGTCGATTCCCGTAATTGACGTAAGCGATTGGCGCTTCGTTTTCGCGAGAGTGTATCGCAATCCCCCCCCCTTTTTTTTTGTTTCACAGTCCATTGCGTTTCCTGCAACCGGCGATTTAACACTGATCGCACTGATCTACCCAGCGACGCTTAATTTAACGCGATTGTTGTCGAAGATGAAAGCTATAAATTACAACGATTGAATTACCATTAATCGATCTAGCGCGGATCAAAAAGAAAAAAAAAAAGAGTCCAACTGTCTTTCGCGGGGGACAAAGATGGCTTTTCACTCGTCGTCAAGACTGACGTTTGGACTTTTACTTTCTGAATTCCGGGCGAGAAATTTATTTAGCATTAACTAGCGCGAAACAAAATGCCGAGCGTAAAACTTCGGCAATGATAATTACACCGTAAACCGATGCTGCTACGACGGCATTATCGTTGCACCGGCGAGAGCGCGAATAACAACCGCGCGAGATAATTATGCAAATAACGACCCTCCCTCGCATCGGACACGGTCGATTCCCCGTTTCCGCGGCCGCCCGCTGTATCGCGCGGCCGGGTGGCGCGCGTAAAAGTTAACTGCATTTCATCCGAGACGCAATAATACTTTACGAGATGCTCTTTACGACGCCCGAGCGCCGTAAAAATTTCGTGTCCCCCGGCCGGCGCTCGCTAGCGCGAAATTCCTCCTATAATTTATCCGCGGCCCGATAATCCATCCCGCCGACGACAACCGAGGGCGATCCATCGTCGCCGGGGGAGTCGACTGTCTCCGGCCGCGAATCGAAACCATCACGATACTTGATACTAGTAATCCCATTGTGCATCAACAGAGTTAAAAAGGACGAGGGAATATACGGAGGACGGGGAGAGAGGAGAGAGAACGAAAGGAAAGGAAGAAAGAAAGCGAAATGTAATTATCGATACTCCGGTGCTGTGTTGTCAGAGCGTAAACGTAAATAGGGTGTATGTATATGTATGTACGTAGAAAATTGAGAGAAGAGCATATTAAAAAATGGAAGTTATAGTCGTAAAGCAAATGGCAAAATTGTAAAGCACAATTCAACTGAAAGAGAGAAAGAGAAAGAGAGAGAGAGAAAGAGAGAGAGAGAGAGAGAGAGAGAGAGAGAGAGAGAGAGAGAGAGAGAGAAACTAAGGCAGAACGCAAAATCATCTCTTCAATTGTCATTTCATCTGCATCCTTTCAACTGCATTCTTACGCGATAAATAATTAATCGCTCCGTCACACTTTTTACTTGAAATCTTTTAAAAGGAGTTCGCTCGAATTGAGAGAACAATGGAGTTTCTCCTTCGCCTCTCGTCCTATTTGCACTTAACGATAATTGTAATTGGCACACATTACGACGAGGCAGCGATGAGAAAGTTACGCCGGGAGGTGAGCTCGGAATCGTGGATATTACTGGCGCGATTCACCCCGAATATTTTTCTGTATTTTCCGTTACCCAGTGTAACACGAAACTCTACGTTTCACGGTGGAGTTCGTGTTACGCTGGGGAGTCCGCCATTCGCTCTCTCTAAAAGGGATCGCCCTTTCCATCTCTCCCCCGCGCGCGCTGAAATCCAAAGCAGGAAGGCCGCACGCGCGTCGCTTCAGTTTTAAATTCGTTAATACCGAAATAACAATAGAATATGCAAAACAACACCGGCGACCGCCACGAAATTCATGCGTATCCGGTTACACACCTGTGTAAAGCACGTATAAAAATCAACGTGATTATTACACGGGGCAAAAAACGTTCCGCTCGCTCATATTCCGCGCTACAATTCTCGGAGCAACCGCGGGAAATGAAATATTCTATTATTTTCGCCGTTACTACAAACTCGATCCCCTCCCTTTTTTTTTTCGCGGCTCCAGCTCGCTCTACGTAAAAAAACAATAATACGGAACAATAAATAAAAACATTGCTCGCTTAACGTGTCCCTAGTACATTTTGCGTAATCAGAAATAGCTAAGATCATCCGTAATCCAGCGTTACGAAACAGGACACGTACCGGACGGCAAAATACTAATTGTAAATCATAATAAATGCATGGGATTAGTGAAATGAGATTAGCTGTAATACTATTCCTCCAAAATATCATTTAACATAATATTTGAATTAACGTCTGGATTAATCCGATGAGAGCTGCAAGTAACGGAAAGCCGAGGATATATATTTCATTTTATCGGTACGAAGAAATTGCAACTATGGAAGAGCTTTTGCACATTCAATAAAATATTCCGCAAAGTAAAACGAGACCGAGGCTGAGAGTACCAAGGGCGTCATCGAATTTTGTTCCTTCCCGAGTGTCTCATTCCGCCTTGCTCTGCGTATCCTCAAGGTGCGTTGTTGCAAATTGAAGAAGAGCGATATAAGAATGAGAGGAGAGAAGGAGGTGAACGGGCTCAACAATTTGTAAATTGGATACGGAAGAAGAATCGGAGTCGCTGTTCCGCGCTTCGAGAGCGTAGGCGGCGCCAGATGGGTTAGTACTTAGAGAGCTAATAAACTCGAATATCCGGATTACCGGATCGCGATGGAGAAACCGAACAAACGTTAATTACTTCATTAAAGTAATCCGGCGAGATTGAGATAAACATGCGCGAGCGCGCGAACAAAATCTCGCGAAAGAGGAAGACGCGCCCCGCGCGAGAGGTGCGGCGGCGGCGGCGGCGGCGGGGTCGAAGCGTACCGGGGCGAAAACGCGGCATTAATTCCGCCGCCGTAACTTAAACGAATTAAAGTTTAATTCTATTAAAGCAACTAACCGCGCACGACTCGCGGCTAGAATTTTTTATCCGGCGCACGTCCGACAGCGCATCGGCCGCCGCGGAGCGCACGTCAAAAGGGGAAAGGCGAAGGTAGCACCGACCACCAACATCGACGAGATCGCTGCTGCGGATCTCATCGCGCCAATTTGTAAATTGGACCGTGGGGAATCTCGTGAAGTGCAATCCTTGAATTCTGACGACAGAGCGCGGTATAGACTGTCGCGCGATTCCGCGACAATCATGGGCTCCGGGATCTGCTGCGTTCGAGAATTCTCGAGCCTTTATTCCTTTTGTTTAAGTTTTTTTCCTGTGTGTTTTTTTTTTACGGTTTCAACTTTTGCAAGTTTCAAATTGCTTAGAAGCTCTCCTAACTGTATAACGATTTTAGTTGGGAAAACTTAGTTTCGAAAGTAAAATTGCTCGTACGGAAACGCGATTCATATATTTCTCCCTAAACTTGTGTGGCTTCACCGACAGGGGAATTAGATTCTAGAAAAAGATGAGCCATTCTTTTATCCTCTATTAACTCACTTTTTTTTCTTTTTTTTTTTTTTTTTTGTTGAGATTATAACGTTCCATAATGCAGCCAATCTTATATTCGAGCGCCGACTTCTCGATTTCAAGATACCTACGGTTTGATATTCACGGAGTTTTCAAGGCTTTTCAAGATTCTTACATTCATGGATTTAGAGATTCCGGGACGATTCTTAAGCCATGAGATATATTCGCGGAGAAGGCACAAAAGCAGAAAAGGAGGGCTGACGAAAGCAAAGGCTGGCGAAAGCGTGTCTTGCCGATTTGCAGCGTATTTTCAAGGATCCCCTTGAATTAAAATGCTGTTCCGAAGAATGCGATCAAAGTAATCGCGTTCGATCTCGGAAGTCCCGAGCGAGATCTCACGCGTCATCCTGAAGTGTGGGACGTACATCAAAGCGCTCGAGGTAAACGTGTAGATTTGAGAAAAAAAAAAAGCTCGGTGGTCCTCTCGTGGATGTGCGACAAGAGAACCGAAGGAGCGGAATAGCCAAGTGTACCGTCTCGTCCCAATTCGTAAATTGGATCGCAGGAGAACTTCAGGAAGTGCGACAGAATGTGCCTCGGCTTCCACATCAGGATCACGTACGCCAATAAGGTCGTCCGTAGCCCGGATGGCTTCACAAAGAATGAAGTTAACAAAACGTGGGTATGTGTCAAAATACATTGGCTAAGCGATTTACTCTAGAATAATTGAAATTCGATCTCGTCTTTACCAATAAAATATCTTACCTACCGCAAACTATGATTTTATCACGATACACTTTTCACGTTGTATTTTTACAAATTTTTAAAATAAGTGGAAATTTATAAAAATTGAAAAAAAGAGATAAACGAAAAACATTAATTTACCAAGAATTAAGAATCAAAGAGTTCTCAATTAAAATAATCTTTATAAAAAGTTTTTGATGCATTTCGTTTAAAAATGTTAAATAAGTTTCAAGTTAATTATTTATTTGTCACTCTTCATTATCTGGCAATCCAGTTTTCTTTTTATTTTTCTCATTTACATCGATAAAGAATCTAATTCAAGAAATTTTATCTTATGCATTCTCTATTTAAAAAAGTATGTACATATAGTCTATGTGACATACATGCTTTATTCTCCACAAAGGCAATAGACTAGTAATTTATTACCGTAAAAATTAAAATATTATGTAAATCTCAAGAGAAACCAAGGAAGTCCAACTAGGTTGTCTCCTTCTCCTTTAACAAAAGCCAACATTTTCAATGTTAAAATGTTACCCATTGAAAAAAGGAGAAGAATATATACAGAAAATATCGTTTTCCTCAGTAAATTATGCCATCTATATAAATACAATGAGAAAAACAAGAGGTGCAGTTACATAAAGTAAGAAAAATGTTGTTTCTTAAATAAATAGTATCTCACAACGAAAATCAGCAGAAAAGTTCTCGTGCAATTCAAAAATAATATCTCTAATCAGATTATAAGAGAAAAGAAGAAGAAGCGGAAATAGAACGTAAACGCAATAATTACGTCTGTATATTTTCTACAAGAAAATACATTGCGATGTTACGATTATCGTCGCCCGAAGCGCGGAGTCGTTGACATCGCGTATATGCGGAAGTAGGTAGAATCAATTTTGCAACGGCTCGATCGATATTGAATAATCCTCGGACAAACACGGGGGTTAGAGTACGTACATATGAAATATTTGTAGCTCGACGTACCGGAAAATACTAGGGGAAATCCATGCTGAAAAAGTTGATGTATGCGCTGGAACACACCCGCGCCGCGAGTTTACACGCTGCACGCGCTCGTGCACGCGCGCGCGCGCGCGCGCGCGGCAGCGGGGGAGGGGGAGGAGGCTTTAATAACGCGGAACGAGAGAATTTTTATATCAGAGCGTAGAACGGAGAGTAGTAGACGCGCACAAAAGAACAAGACAATAGACAAAAAGAACTACGAGATGAGAGAGGGCACGGCGGAAATAATAGGGGGAACAAGAGCGCGCATCCATCGGCGCCACGGGAGTGCAGGGGGTGCGGAGACCCTTGTTACGGGTACGGAATAAACCGGTGGTGGTGCGACCCTTAGGGCCGGTCCTGAGCGCCGTGGCGGCAGCGGCGGCACACGAAGGAAGGCAGGCAGACAGGTTCGAAAGCAACGAAGGGGGTGGCAAACGGGAACGGGGCGGGAGGAGAGGGCACACGCCGATCAATAACCCTCCGCAGAGCGGCGCTGCAGTCGTTGCCACCCCCTCTGAATTGCTCCTATAGCCACACGTACAGCTGCTGCTGCTGCTGGTCTCCACGTATGTACGTGTATATACCAACCCCATTCGGGGGAAGGGGGGTTTCCTACCGCGATCACGTTCTTGATTGGCAGTCATAAGACGATATTACTTCAGGAATCGTGGATCTGAATAAACGAATCGTCGTCTCGAGGAGCCCGCCGAAATTCGATTTTAATTGTCCAAACGACGACGCAATCAATAATCGTGGCGACCGGCACGAAAAATGTCGGTGCGCGTAATGGAAGAGATAAAATAATTTATTCTGTCAATATAGCCTTAAGGGAGAACGACCAGGTTACACATTGAAGATAATATAAACCGCCGCGAGAGATTATTATTAAGACATTGTGTGCGGAGAAGGGCGCAATGCTAACGAATTATTGATGTGAAAAGAAAAACGCTATAAATAACTACGATTGTATCGCGGGGAATATTAGTCATTTATTTTTAGATAACTGCGTTAGATATTCTTACGTGCCTCTCAAAAACACGGAGCGGAGAGTAGCAATCCATAATAGAATAACAGAACGTGCACACGTTCCTGTGCGGAACCGTCTCGCGCGACAGGTTTGATACTTTATCGATTTTTTTTATTCCCGCAACGGTTTGACACGCTGTCTCGGAGAAACGATATCTTCCGAGCCACGATAATTCACAAAAGACTCCGACAAACTATATGATAGAAGTATCCGATGCCTCGTCCGCGCGCACGAGGATATCGACGCCCCATCGCCAGCGTCTGCCGGGGACGTCCATCGACGATGCGGAAAATTCGTTAACGCAATAACGCGAGCCACCGAACCGCGCATTTTCCACATTTAATACCGACCGCGAAACACGAGCGGCACGCAATGCGCGGTGCCGCCGCGCCGGATCGCGGCGTGATCAAGTCATTTTCTCGCCGAGGCGGCGAGCGCGACGATTGTCGTCGCGTGGGCGTTAAGCATCGCTGTAAATAATCGGCACGCACGGCACGCACGATATACATCCCTCCCTCCCCTCCGTCCCGCGTGTTATCCCCCTGTGTCACGCGCGCGGCGAGCGAACTTGGAAACTCCGCGCGAGCTGCGAGTAAAGTTGCAGAACGCAATTTGCGAGGGATCTCCCCCGAATCATCGCCCGATATTTGTGGCCGGCCCGGCAAGGTCGCGTCGTGCCGAAAATTGCAAATGATTTTCCGCGCTAGATTGTAAATCGCGAGAGAGAGAAAGAGAGTGTGTGTGTGTGTGTGTCAGATTGCCCGGACATGGGGAGATTTCGCCGAGGTGTATCTCAACGGCCGTTGTTTCCTTTCTCGAACAATCAAGCTAACGAGCTACGTAAATCACATTTAGCGTCATCCGACTGCTTTTATGTAGTGCCTTGAAGGAATTAAAGCGAGCCGAGAGTTCGCACATACGCGTTTTCCGCGCGGGATACCTTTACAAAACCGAGGAGAGAGAGAGAGAGAGAGAGAGAGAGAGAGAGAGAGAGAGAGAGAGAGAGAGAGAGAGAGAGAGAGAGAGAGAGAGAGAGAGAGAGAGAGAGAGAGAGAGAGAGAGATGCCGGCGGCATAAAGAATTATCTGCGACAATAAAAGATGAGGCTCTCCGCTGAGCTTGAACATAAATAACAATATTTTCATCGGAAAACTAATTGTTTCCTCTTTGTCGGCCTGTCAGATTTCACAAAAGGGATATTAAATTGTCGCCAAGCCGGAGAGAAATCGTCACAAGAAATAAAAAGATTACATTGGTAAAGAAATATTGCATTTATGCTGATAACGTCTAATAACAAAAATCAATGTGACAAAAACTAAAAGATAGACACCTAACTTGAACGCGGTGCTCTTATACATATAGATAAACTTCGGTTTCTTTTTTTCAGGTATATAGTATATTACTATCCGCGAATGAGTTTCGATGATATTCTCGTCTTCCGCAGTCGAGTAATATCGAAACTATTTTGTGTGCGCGGTAACTGCTACGGAAATTTTAACGGGCAGACGACGGGCGGTGTCACGAGCACGCTGAAAGTTGCAGGAGATTTGAAATTGTTCATAAACGATTGCAACGTGTTTCTGGCGCGGAACCGCCATTGCATCGAGAGACAATCCACTCTGGCATACATCCAAAATCTGTCCCTCAGAAATGAAAGATATAGGTCAAATCTTTTAATTATCTACCGTCATTGTCAACCTAAAACCGAATGCTTGATCTAAATCGCGTCCTACATCTCTCGAACGTGAAAAAACGGTCATTAGAGAGAATTCAATTCAAAAGGCACTGAGAGTGTCTCTTGTTATCTAAATATAGTCTCGTTAACACATATTGTTAAAATAAAATATATTTATTATCTTCCAGAATTATCGCATTGCTTCTATTTTGATATAAAATTGAAATAAAATTTCTATAACTTATTTTTTAACGTTTAAAATTAGTGGGATATTTTAAAAATATTCTAGTTCGATACCTTCAATCTTATTTCGTTCGTGTAATTAAAAAATATTTATTATTATATTTATCTTGAAACAATATTTGAGTTAAATTTAGCGAAATTACTTTTTCTCTGAGATTTTGTTGTGCAAACTTTTATTACGAAGGAGATAGTTAGGAACACCTCGTACATCTTCTCGATTGCATCAAACTTCCCTCGGGTAATTACTACGATCATCGAGATCATCAATCATCCTGTATATTCTTTTTATTCGAACAGCCCCGGTCATGGGCAATTTGAAAATTGTGGATCGGTCCAAATTGTTACAAACTGTTTGCATTACAACGATTTACAACGCGGAATCCGGCGAGATCGCGGTGCAGCGATGCAGAGAGAAAGAGAGAGAGAGAGAGAGAGAGAGAGAGACGAGGGTCGAGAGGAATTATCCCGTCGCGTCGAGGAAACGTGTAAATGAATATACATTACTTTCGTGACGGCTACTGTCATCGTGTGCGCTGTCGTAATATGAATTCGGCGCGTTTTGCAGCGGCGCGGCGTCGAGAGGAAAGGTAGCGAAAGAACGATGCAGAGGGCGCGAGGGCGGGGGTGCGGGTGCGCCCGACATTATTTCACTTTACAGTCGACCCAGTCGCGAGCTTCCGCAGTCTTGAATTAGACTTAATTAAAATACGAGCAGGCGAGGCGTTAACGCCACCGATAAAATCTTCCAACCACTCTTGCCCTCCCCCGCCTCTCCGCCGCCTTCTCTCGGCGAAAACCGCTATTCTGCCCGCGAGAGATATCCACCATCGATCGGCCGGGGTCATGTATATAAAGGCGGAACCTTTTGCGCGGATTTAAACGACTTACCGCAAATAAATAGAACGGCCGTATCGTGGCGATTGCGATAAAAATGAAGAAAGCCGATTACTGAATTACGGCGGCAAATGGTAGTCACAAGGATCGAAGGCAAACTATCGAAGTGTTCGATTTTGCGTTCATAAAAACAGAACATGTAACGATGGCGGAGCTATTCACGTTGCTATGCAATGTGATTACGGTATATCGTACATGTCTCTCATCGACCTTTGTTATTTTATAAAAAGCGTAAAAAAAAATTAAAAAATAATTATAAATTTTATTGTAAATTAAATAATTTTGCTAGTAATAAGAATTTAATTCTTCTATTATGTTCATTAATTTAAATCAATTAAATTTTAAATTAATAGTATTTATATTATTAGTACTAATAATAATAGTTTTCTCTCACACACACACATACACACACATGCGCGCGCGTGCAATATGTAATCTTGAAAATTTATTGGAAACTTGATAAAATAACAATCAATCGTATTTCAATCAGGAAAAGATTTTGTTGAAATACACAGATATAAAAATAATCATGCTGAACCAAATTCAAATATTTATATAGGACGCTTAAAGAAATTGGGAGGATCAGATTGCTCGAAAAATCTTTGACAATTTTATGACAAGTTAAATAAATGTACAAAAAATGAAGCTTTAAGAGATATTTATAAAGAGAGTAATAAATATTTTTTTCTTAATAAACATTTGTGTAGCTCAAATATTCTCAATTTCTTTTTTTTCAGCTTACTGACGAAATATTAATATAAAATAAAAGAAACAGTATATATTTCAACTATATTTGGGTACCATAGATTTATATAAATATTTGTTAACAAAAAATATTTTTTTCCACCTTTTAATTTATATAAATGTTCATCAAAACTTCACTTTTGTACATTTATTCAGATTACAAAAAATTGTTAAAAACAAGTCTGATTTTCGAGGAATCTGATTCTCCAGTTCCCTTTAATTGCTTGTCCTAAAAATGTTAAAATTTTTTGTAGCAATATTATCATGCAAGAGCGCCCTACATAATTATTTTGATGGTCCAATATAAAATTATTTTCCTATCTGTATATAGCCAAATTTTTAAATACTGCAATAAAGTTGTTCTTTTCATGCGCTAAAAATTTATTTACAATTCGACGTATTCTTTGAATATCTCGCATCTGCATTAAATGTAATATTCACGTTTTTTAACATTAAAATGCACGTTTGCATCATTTATATGGATGAACGTCATGCCGGAATGCGATGCGTCATTTTCGAAGACGAGTTATGAATAGAAGGGTATAACATCGTGCGCATTCATTAAGACAAGCGAACAAATCTTTAATAAACGCGTTTCTTTCTGTGTGCAACCCCCGTAATGATTATAAGTATTATTAACGCCGAGCTGTTTCAATGGCCAGTCGTCCCAGCCGCCGACCTTTTTAAGGCTTTGAAATTCCTTAACGAATAGCAGCTTCAATGCCAAAGGAACAAAATGACACTCGGCCGTGTCCGCCACGTAAAAGTCCCGGATTCTCAACGAGCTACTCGCAAAATACTTTCCATTTACGTATTATATGAATTCGCGAAATGAAATGCAATCGTCGCAGATAACGGCAGATGATTATTTTTAGACTGTACTGTTTATTTCTAATTTATCAAATTGTCTACTAAAAATATTTTTTGTTAGAAAATACATATTAATTTGTAGATGTGCTCCCGCTGTTCAAATATCAGCACAGCGTTTCGTACGGTCAAAATATTAAATGCAATTTAATATTGTGAACAATTTTTTAAAATCGTCAATATGCCGTAGGACATTTCATATGTAATTAGCAATACGATACCATAGGATTACCAAACACATTGTGTGTGAGAATACCGAAGCCATATTCCCGTAAGACTCGAGGGTAAATTCTGCTTTGTCCGGACTGGGGAGTTATCTTCGAATTTCTGCAGATCAAACAGCCGGACCCGGTTGTTTGGTAACTGCCCCCCGTGTCCATCCGGGTCTTTGGGAATATGCGCGCGCGGGCGCTCGTGTGTGAGACAGTACACTCTATGATTTCGACAACGGTTGTTTCTGCAGTCCTTTATGCCGCTTGTTTCAAAAGCTACGTTGTTCGCTGAAGGGTCATTTTTACCCTGTGATAACGCCGTCGCAAATAATAATCCACGTATTGCCGTTGCAACCTTCCGTTTTACAAATCAAATCAATGGTAAAATATTAACAATAATATTGCTGTATAATAGTACAACGAAAATTTTGTAATAATAACGTTTCTATCACGTATTATTTTTTTCTAGATACGTTTTTTTTTTTTTAAATTAATTACACGCGGGGAACTTTATTAGAGTAATCCTAACAACTTTATCAATTGATATTAATTACTTACGATGGCATATACAAATGATTTAATTAAATTACGAATCAAATTAATCAGTTTGAAACTAATAAGTCGATATCAATTGTTTTCAATTTTAATCCCGTAGAGATCACACATTCTGTGAACGTTCAACAGGCTTTCGTCGCCGAATAAATTATGTTAATGGTATCACTGTTCGTCTAATAAGAACGCCACAATTGCAAACGTCAAAGGATACGTGACTGCCGTTATCGCATCCTTATAATGCTCAGCAACAGGCGCTTTTAGCGGAATTGTGTGCTTGAATTTCCCGAGATCAGACGGCGTAACGGTATTATTTGGTTACCAGCTTTGCGTAACCACGCGGCCTTTGGAAGTTCTCGCCCAAGGTTATGTGGCATACCAGCTACGATCTATAATTTTGTCGCCTACGGTTCGTATTCGCGAACAGCTATTTATACCGCATATATTTCTAGACCCCGCACGCACGCGTCCGCGAATCTATTTTTATTCTCGCAAGGGCGCAACATAGTTATTCGCGATAAATTCGATATAAGTCTGATTTAATTTGCAATTAACCTATTCCGATTTTTTTTTTTTTTTTCGAAACGTTCGCTTGATATATTTCAAAGATATCAATAAAACATTGAATATATTATTGATGATGCTATCGCTCGATCAACCAATAATCCCCGGCTGATTTGATGAATTCTACAATACTCTCGCGTTCAAGACATCAAAGACAATTGTTAAACGATCCATTATCATTTTGTTATAAATGATAGCGCCTATTACTTTCAGAGATACGCTGCAACAACTGTTGCAGGGTATTAACTTCGACTTCCAGGAAATCAAACGGCAACGATCGGGTTACTCGGTGTACATTCGCCGCGTACTACTCGAAGCACTATGTAATAAGTATTAAACGGAAGTAACTATCTCCGATCCAGCAAGCTCCAACGTTCATAACGTCTGCAATAATTTCCAGACTAATTTTGCGCTTTAATCAGCGAGAAGATTATCGAGTGCGCACCTATGCATCCAAGAATATTCTCAAAAATAACCTGCCGCGAGTCCCGACGAATTTTATAATTCACAGACGTAATTAAAACTAGTAAAACTAATCGAATTTTTAATTAAAAATACACACCTCCAAAATTTTCGCCGCCGTGTCTTTAAGTTGCTAATCCTAAATACTAATTCTCGATTGTCAAGGAAGCAGTTGCTCATAATTTACTATTTTCTCTCTTCTTTTCATGGTTTCTTTGCATTTCCTTTTGAAATATAAAACTATCCGTTATATTAATTCCGTCCTTTAAAATTAACTACATACAGTCTTCAATCTTACTCATTCTTCCTGTGAACGTGCCAGTCGCTTTAACGTAATAAGATTTCTTCGCGAAAGAAAGAAAGAAACAGAGAGATCGATTTCCACGTTACATAAAGAAACATAGCATCGTCTACGTGGGCGGCGACATGATGTACGGAATGCTCTAGCAATTTCCAGCAATCGAACGGCATGATGAGGTTATTTGTTCGCGCGGTATGGCTTCTACGGTCCCATCGGAGATCTCGGAAATGTATACTCATCGCGGTGGAATACGTGGGAAGCACGCGAACCTGGAATACATACGCGACCTACAAGCGAAGTCAAGTAATTAGAGAGAGTTATCGAGGTCGCACTTAATCGAACGCTCTTTTCGTTCCATTCCTCCGCCAGATCTACTTTTCTATGGTTTGCTATTTTAACCGGAATGTAAATCCGATGAGCCCAATTTGTACATCGTACAAAGCCATGTCAATGCGTCACACAAAATTGTAATGCCGTATTAATACTTAACGCGAACGTTAATTACATTATTAATATCACAGGGCTTAAACGTTTCATAAATTGTAAAATTATATAACGGTAATACAGACCATTCATTCGGAAGAACATTAATTGCCTTATCGGATTTGTTTCCATCCTGTTTGGCATAAAATAATATAAGCTTAATATCTCGTGCAAAAAGCACCGGTACACCGGGAAGTTAATCGTCACATTCATCATTACGCTGAAGCGTAAATGCCGTCTGCAATTTCCTCTTGTTCCTTTGACAAATTAAATCGCTGTCAGGATAGCGCAGCGAATTATTATAGAGAAATCAACTTTAACAATTCGTATCATCTCGTCATTTGCGAGCGCAAATAGCGTTCTTGATATCTCGGTTCTCGGTCATCCCGCAGAGTGCCGAGAATATATACGTTTATTATCACCTTACGTGCGAAATTCACAGGGGTCGTCACGACGCGATTCACGACGGCGCCGCGGAAACATTTCCGTCTCGCAATTTCAATCTTTCAGCAGCTGAAACCGCAGCCATCTTTTCGGATGTATCTAGGACAGGGACGGGGAAACCTTGTAACGGCGTATCTTCCTGACGTATCATAGTTACAAGACCCGAGGGAAAATACTGTTTCTCGTTGAGATTCTCCGGAATGCGTCGCGGTGTTCCACGGCGTTGCTGCTGGGAATTATCTTCGAATTTCCGGAAGATCAAACGGCATGACCCAGGTTACTCGGTTATTCGGTATCGTCGTCGTTCCCGAGCGCGTCACCGTCCCTCCCTCCCCCCTTGCCCCCCTTGAAAATTTACGTCGTCTCCCGCGGGTGCGCGCGCGAACGCGGGCTTACGAAAATTCCAAATAAGGAAGTTTCCGCGATGTCAACGGGGGAGGAAGGGGGAGGGAAAGGGGCGAGCAGGGGCACATCGATTCCCAAGAAGCTTCCAACTCCCCCTCCACCCTCGTTCGTCCCCGTCGCGCCGATAGCAGCGGCGAGAAACTTCCGGCAAAGAGATTTTTCCAATTTCCACTGCACTTCTCAAAGAGATTTTCCTCACGCGAACGGAATGCGTAATGTACGATGAAAACGACGATCGGATAAACACACCCCGGCCGGGGTGAGCGGTAAAATCTCCCGTCCCTCCTCCTCCTCCTCCTCCTCCTCCTCAAGCGGAAACTTTTTATTCCTCAAGTTTGTATCGAACTGGGTTCTTATTTGGCGAGTCGCCGCGGTGATTTGTGCCCGAGATGAATTCGTAAGAGCCGCCGCGAGACGCGCTTTAAATAAATCTCCGCCGCCTACCTGGAATTATCGATCAATAATTTATTCTCGCGCGCTCGTTCCGTTCGGTGCCTCTAATGAGGCTTTTTGCGGAAAAAAAAAAATTGGTTTACAACGTTATTCCGCTGGCACGGGCGATAACCTGTAATTATGCAAATCGCATGGCAAACAAAATCACCATACATAAATTCGTCCGACAAATGTGCCAATAACTCGTTATCGCGTATGCCCGACTATAATGACACAGATGAGATAAAAGTTTATGTAAGTATAACACGTAAGCCGATCGTAAAGACGTAATGTACACCTCCGGTCGTAAACGATTTAATTCACGGAACAAACTCGAGTGCCTAATATAAGTAATGCAAACACACCGGTGTTTGTACGTAATGCAAAATTCGAACCTGACCTTCGATTCGAACGCACGATACCGTGCGAAGAAGGTCGGTATTCGCGTGCCCGGCACGCGAACTCATTGTTGGCATTAACCTTTGAGATACCGCGGATACCTTGCGATTTTTCGATCGGAAAACACGATCCGATGGATCTCCGAGCCTTCTTGTTCCTCGATGTTCAGACGACCGCGAAATGCGATGCTTCCATTCCGCTCGACGAGACTCTCCCACTATCGGCAAACAAATTATTCCTGAATGGAAGTTTCAGCGCGACAATTAAGGCGATTAACACTTGCGACAAGAAAATAATTCAACAGGCGTGAAACTTCGCGTATGGCCTTCGTTAATAATTGGCAACGTACCAGGAACACATTCGCGGGCTAACACACATGGTTTAGCATGGTAGCTCTTGAACAGGCGTGTCACTATGATTAATGGGGACGGCTGCCGCTGCCAATGAGCAAAATTTAATAATTCCTGGTTAACTCCCGTCACATTACATAGTGATCGAAGGCCTTTGTAACAAAAATTAATGCGCTTATTAATCTCCGCAACCTTGTAGTATTTATCGGCAAGCATATTGCAATGAAATCGAACCGTATTACGAGACTCTTTCATTCGCAATGTACGTTATACGCTACTTGAAAATGGATTATATAAAATTCCATTGGATCACGCTCAATAACAATGATTAAAAAACTGTTTCACGAATCCATTGAAAATGATCGATTCCTAAAATAAACTGTCTAGCCTCGAAGATAAATTCATTAATCGAGTTAATTACAAAAAATAACATTGAATTCAATTGAATTCTTTATGAATATCGGAGCGTTAGCAGTTAGCAGAATCACACCGTGACGGACGTGAATTAAAGATTTAAATTTATACGATCAATATTCAATTCCTCATTTTCACGATTTACGTTTGCCAAGTACGAATCCCAATGGTGCGACGAATTAAATTAAAGTTTTGTCAGTTTCCCACGTAGAAGCAGATTGAAGAAAACAGTAATTTCATACAACTGAAACGTGTACAAAAATAAAATTAAAATATTAAATAAATATTATTAACGCGAAAATTCACTTATTCGTCTCAATTAGAAGATAATGAAAAAAGGACCTTAAAAAATAAAGCTAACATCGAAATGTAACAAGAAGAATAGAAGCGTTTCCATATATCTATCGGAAATATCTGATTTCCGGTTCCACGATTCTCCTAAATCTCCCTCAACATGTTTTGATAAATTCAATCGAAAGAAAAGATTATATTAGGAGTACTATTAAAAAATGTGCGTATAAAAAAAATAATCTCAAATCATTGTCTCATATATGAGCAAGAATATAAAATCTTTATCTTTATATAATTTAATGATCTTAAACAAACATAACTTGCTCACATGAAAAAAAATTTGTGTAGTTTCAACGAGAAAAATGTTTATTTAAAAACATTTTTGTCTTTATTCAAAAATAATTGTCATAAATAAAGAGAGAAAAATATCAGAATAATTACAATATCTTCAAACAAAGAAATAGATTTTTTAATACTATTTTTATTTTTATTAAAACTGTACTTTTAAAACATTCATTTATTACCTTGTGTTCTTTAGATGACATTATTATAAAATTAAAATAAAATCATAATACTTTGTTGAAATTTAAGATTACCAAACTCTTTAAAAAAGGTTTTATATGTGAGAAAATAATTGTTGAATTAATACGAATATTTTTCTATGTAAAATAAGATATTAAAAACAGTTAAGATCATAACGCGTATGAGTTTCTGTGCGCTCGGACAAATAACTATATTTAAAAGAAGTATTATATTACACCGCCAGTCTTTACAAGAGCGATTTTTTGTAAGGCGATATTACGATTGCGTCAAGGTGTAGCAAACGTTGAGACAGTAAGGATTCGCGAAAAAGGCAGGTAGCTGACATAATGAGAGACTTATCTACACAGTACCATGAGAAGAAGATCCATTCCATTTCGAAGAGAGCTGACGAGAGACGGGAAATGAAAATTCCACTTGGACGCGCGACTTAGCGCGTCCCAATAGAATTAATCGCCGACCCGCTTTGCAACATCCCGATTCGCAATAGTCAAGGTGGACTTGAAAAGAAAGGTGCAAGAAAACAAAACAAATGACCGTGCAGAGTAAGTGATAGATATTTCTTTTCTGATTCTTGATTGCGACAAAAGACTCGCTAGCTATATCCTGAATCGCACTGAAAGGAAGAAGTGGAAAAGAGCAATGATGGCAAAAAAATCGAAAAGGACATTGCGCATTGAACAACATTGTTAAAGAACATTTGATTCACCGACTACTTTGCTCTGCGATCTGGAAGACGAAGAAGAAAAAAAAAAGTCAAATTGAAGTAAAAATGGAAACGGGAGGGAGGCGGAAAAAGAGTATAGAGTATAGAGAAGCGAAAAGATAGGGAGAAGCGAATCGACCTAGAAAAAAGGATCTTCACGAAAGAGGATTGATCTTGGAGAACGGCGGTTTGAGCAGCGGTAACCAAACTTTCGAACAAGCCCCGAAAGGCAGCCGGTAGGGCCACTACCCCTTCGGGGCTTTCGCGAAACTTATTGATAATGGTTCGCTTAATCACGTCCGACAAAGACAAACGAGCGCTCGCGAGTCAAATCGTAATGAGATAAGGATCAATTTCCGCATGGCACACATACCTGTACGCGAGATAAGTCACGTCATTTAGTACCTGTCCGATAAACTTCGAACTTTCGTACCGCTACGTTCACCATTAAGTTAAACTCCGTCCAGCTCTTCGCTCAGATTCTACCATCGGGCCATTAATACGTTCGCTTTCGTCCTTTTGTTTTGCTACAAATCAGATTGTGCAATTCCATTATTATATAAATAGCATATATTCAATATATATACATGTAATATTAATATTAAATATTTCTATTAAATATTTATATTATACATGTATATTATATATAAAATATTATTAAATCGTCTGGTTAAAACTGTATGTGTGTTTTTCCTCCTTTTGACAAATCACATTTTTAAGTTGTTAAAAGAAGTTCGAATAAACAAGAAAAAATTTAGAGCTGCAAGGAAAAGACAGAGCACTTTGTACTAATGGCGAAGACTCTTGTTTTTCGCTAATTAATTGGCAGGCATCGCTAATACGGCAGTATTTTAAATCCTGTCGGATGCGTTTTCATTTCCAGCCGACATCCGTAACAAAAGCCTCGTGCAAACTGCAAAGAGTATTACTCATTTATTTCAGCGTGCGGCACGAAGCGAACCGCCCCGGCTTTCGGTTCGTTGCTCTCCTTTGTCTTTCCGGATTAACTTGATACAGCCGCGTCGACCCTGTAAAGGACAGTCATCGCGAATTTGTTGGCAAATTTTATGTGGGAATGTAAAGAGATACGTATACGGTATACGCCGCCGGCACAAAGACGACAACATGTGAAAACCCGCATACGAAGAACAAAGTTGACGTTCCCCCGGGAACAGATGATAAATCATAATCACGTTGTCGTAATTAAATGTGAGGAAACATTGCCTGTGTATAAATAAAGAGCAACTTCCAAAAATTGCCCTACAACTGTAACAAATTCTCTTAGCTTAATATCGAATTAAATCCCTCGAGTTCCGTTAAAATTTTGTACATTTTCTTACTCAAACGATTGTTCAATTAATTTTCTTAAGGTATCCAAATCTCTGATAAATGTAACGTTTGGATTAAAGCATAATCGTCAAAATTACCAATTATATTCGTAGTTTCACTTTGACCTGTGAATTTCATCTCCTCCGTATAAACGAAAACGGGTGAAAATTACAACTGCTAATTTTACAACACTAAACTCGCGATCAACATAGCAACGTGTAATGAAATCTGTTGATAGTGGGCCGTGCTTCTCCTCTGTATGGAAACTGTTATCATTAGACGACGGATGGCCTACATCTCCAAGTGCACTCAGCTTCAACTCGGTCCGGTATAACTATATTATATAACCCCCGTAACAAGCGGTGAACGTGTATACGGGGTAATTACGATAGATGAAAGCAGTGTGCGTCATCAAGACACGGAACTGCGATGAAATCCCGATTAAAATGTAATTCGACTCGCACGAACGGCGATTTATCCGATTTCGAAACGCAAGCTGGAAATTATCGCAACTCACAGAATTGTCGTCGTGTGTGTGTGTGCGTGCTTTTTTTTTCCTTTTTTCCCTGACGGTGAGATCAGCGCGCCAGCTTTCGATAATCCATTGGTAAATAACGAGCCGTTAAATCCGAGCGTCGGCGTGGTAATGACGATAATCGGGGATTTTCACCGGCAAGAATGATTTGTGCGCGAATCGATTGTTTATCGTGCGCGATTGCACGGCGGTGGATCATAAAATATGCTCGCGTTAAAGTTAATAAATGTCCGGTGGCGGACGGCGATAATCAAATTTGGCATTAATTCGATAGATAACGTTATACATTTCCGTGGCAGCTTCGTTTAATTAAAAGCCGCGGTAACAAAAATGGCAGCAAAACCGTCTTTGGATTATCGACGTCGGTGACCTCCGTCGGGAAATTCGCGGGACCGACAATTTCCGTTTTTCAACAACCGGCGAGCTGCCTTCTTTCCTCCCCCCCCCCCTCCCCACCCTTGATAAACGGCCACTTTGGAAAAATAATCCCGCCGCTTAAAGAATTAATTTGAGATGGCTAGCGCGGTCCCGCGGGAAGACCGAGAAACCTCTTCTTTATTCCGCAGGAAAGACCAGGGAAGCCCTTCGTCGCGTCTAACCCCGAAGAAAAGGTCGGAAGAAAACCTTCGCGGGCACCTCATGCATTTCAGGAATGCCGGGAGTACAACAGAAGAGAATCCGCGGACGGGTTCGCCGGCGAGCGAGCGAGAAGAGCGAGGGAGCATTTTCTTCGAAAGAAATCCTCGCGAATGATGTGGAAGGCTGCCGCACCGGCGCAGCATTCTACAATAAAGACGAGTTTGCCCGGTTGACATTTCGAATCCCGTTTTTCTTTTCGGGTGCACGCGCCCGCGTTTTCGTTGTCGTTGTCGTTATGGATAAAACATCGCCCTCAAGGAGAAGCTTCCACTTTAGCGGAATAACGTCATTTATTTGTAGCATGATTCCATTGCTTTATGAACCGATTTGAAAGGCTCCAAGCGAGAGAGACAAGGGTTAGAGGGAGGGAGAGGCACTTCTTCGTCCTCCGCGCGGAGTGGAAGGAGGAAACCCCCCGAGAGACCTCCGTTAAAATCTTTGCGCAGCGCTTTGTACTTTTCCTTTCGCTTCAAGTCCCCATCCGTCGAGGGTAGAACGAACGACGGAGGGCTCCCGCAGCAAGCGAAGCAAATACTTCTGGTTGCTTTGAAAATTAATTTATGAGGATGTAAGATAAGAAGCGAGCACACTTTTCTTTCATCAGCCGGGCAAGAGAAAGATTCGAGAGGAGCCACCGACCACGTTGATACTTTTGTTTGTTCGTTTTGCACATTTGTCATGCTTTCTACCGTCAGCAGTAGAAAATCCCATGACTCAGACTTTCGCTTCTAGCGAAATAACTTTATTGCTCTATTAATTAATAACCGAAACAAAGAGAGAACTTTAAAAAAATAATAATAATAAATAAATCATAAAATCAAAGTTCTCGCGCGGTTATTCGGTAGCAATTTTATCTACGTCAAATAAGTCTCTATCGCTTGGTCTACAACCGCCGGCCTTCTACAGACGACAAACGAAAAATCATGTATAGTGTGAATTGCTCCGGAAATCATCTTCGAACACGAAACATGAAACTGTGGAACAAACGATATATTTTCACGTGTCCGCTCGCATTTTCTATTTTAATTAACAGTTATTGGAAAATATTTGCTCGCGGGGCACATCGTTTCATTGAGTATAGGGTACCAATTGATGTCAAAATAAAAACTAATCTAAAGAACAATACGGGCACGATAAAATTGAAACGATATGATTTAATAGCTGTTTTTAATACATTTTATGAAAAAAAAAAACAGCATTTAAAAGGCACTATGCATCTCTAATTTCTTGAAAAATAACTCTTTGTCAACGTGTTAAGCAATCTTCCAATTAAAAACATAAAAATATTCATTATGAGACATAATAATTTCCGTGCATTTTCAAATAAATGTCTACTGTCGGTATTAATAATAAATACAGCGAAATATGTACATAAAGAAGCAAACGAATTTAATCATGGAGATAAGATGCAAGAGAGTCTTATGTTTCTCCTTATAGAAGCTTTTTTCCGCCGATATTCTCTTCGTCGTTCCAGCAATGCCTGCGGTCTTGGTCGCACAAGATACTTGGCTTGGGATAAAATCATCTGCGGGATTTTCGCCGCTCTTTTATCCCGTCACTGACTATATCTCGCCGGAAACCGGCCGGTCGCGCTTCCGCCCTCGCTCTGTGATTTGCCTTCCGGCAGGAAAAAGTTTTTCCAATCGCCCCGGGGCCGAAGACGATAACATAAAACGAAGAGTGTGGGAGAGTTGAACGTCCTAGCGGGAAGAAACATTTGCTCTTAAAACCTCGAAAATGTTCCTGACCATTTGTTAAATCAAGTTCGCAGATACGTTAGGGAAGCCATGATACGATGAAAACGCAAAAAAAAATCCGGCGCCGACTTTAATTTCGTTGTCGTACTTCCGCCATTAGTCAGGCGCATGAAATATAACGAACGGTGGACGTGGAATATAGCGTGACAGCTTCATGAAAATTATTATAACCCGATAGTTAGAATTCACCTCAGCGGCAACGTCCAGGTCGTTTTCGAGATAAATTTGCAGCTCACTTTTGTTCAAAGGAATTAAATTAAAATTATCTTACTAATTCTTATAACATTTGTAAACTCAACTTTAGCATATCTATGCACCTAAATTTAGTACATTTAATATATTTGCAAATTTAATTTTAAGATAAACACGAAAATTAATCTCGAAAGGATTTACTTGAAAAGGGAGGTATAGTAGAGATTTATATAATTTAAAATTGTCCATTTAAAGCAAAATTGACGAGTAAAACGTCATGATTTATTTAAAGCTAATTTACTTGCGGCTGAACTCGTTCAAATGTCCGGGAATATATGGTTGACGTTAATTTAAAATCAATTGACGAGTGAGTAATATAATAATAGTCATTTATATCGAGATACAGTATTGTATATAAATTGAGTACAATTAAGCATGCAGTAAGCTTCACTATTTCCTTCGGAGTTCACGCTCCGAGAGCGATCGCGTAAAAATCTAATTTAATTGTCCGCGAATTCAGCAACCGTGAAATACATCGCAAGAATAATAATCGCAAGTCCCTTTGTTGCCCGATAAATTATTCAAATTAAACGCGGTGATGAAATCATCAGAAGTATTGTCGCGCGATACACGTTATCCTATTGCCTTAATGCGCATATAATTCAATACATCTCGCACAATGGCAAACAATGTTAATGCACTTTTGTTTCCACCGGCGAACGAAAATATTATATTTATATATCTCCGCCGTGCATTTATGATGCGAACGCGACACAGATTTTCCAGCCCCTTCCCGAGCTTCTCCGCTCTTCCGTGTTTATCCTGTATTCTAGGCGGATAAATATTTATTGTAGCTATGTTTTCCATCGTATACACTCACACGTTCGGCGAAAGCCTCGCCCGCAGCGGCGGAGATGCGCCGTAACGCCTGGATCAGCGCGCTTCGATTTTAATCCCGTTGCCGTACGAAGCCAAACCGATGCGCATAACATAGATAATGCTGCTGCGAATTATTGATAAACGCATATACGTTCTGTTCGCGCTACCATTGCCACATTGCGCAACGTGGGAATCGCAGCGCAGGGGGGCCGGGGGGGGGGGGGGTTGTTATTGATTGCCGTGCATCGGCCCGAAATTTATTAGCAGGAGACGCCGATCGTTACGCTAATAAATAGAATTTCGGATAATGACTCGCGAGCTTAATCGTAATGTTTAATAGCGCGTATATCGATATCCAACGTGCTACAGAGCGTCGTCTAATAGGCAACACACGTCTGCCAGTACATACAACTATATATATATTACACACACACACACACACACACACACACACACACACACACACACACACACACACACACGCACGCACGCACGCACGCACGCACGCACACACACACACACACACACACACACACACACACACACACAAATATATATATATATATATATATATATATATATATATATATACATATACATATTGTGTGTGTGTGTGTGTGTGTAAAACCATATAACACGACTGCAAGAAAAGATCAATACGAAGTGCACTCCGCGCAGTTCGTGTTTCGGCATTGGCGTAGAGCACACCGTGAAAGGTGACATTCGCCCGCGGTGAAGTGGCGTGGCAAATAAAATCCGGAAGCCCGAATGTAAAAGTCAGACGGATCCGCAAAATACGTTAAATGTCCATTTCTATTTCGAAAAATTAATTTCAAAAACAGGGAAACGTTAACATTGATTTTCCTACCCCCCCCCCCCGTTCCAGCCTATCAAGTTTTGGAACGTTCAAATTACTTTCCCATCTCCCTTTTGTCAAGCGGCGATTTTAATTGCGATGCGAAACTAGACCTCCGTCTAGGATTTCGCGTTGGTATTCGCGAGTGCGGTCGCAAAGTGGTGAGCAATTGTTTCCCTCTTTTTATCTCCCCCATTACATCACGCGTTGACGTGTCCGATTTCCGTGTATGAGTCATTTGTCGGGAAAGAAACGAGTTTCTCCAACCCGACGGGACCTTCGATTCGCCGTTCAAGTTTGTGCGAACGCAAACTCAGCCGCGCGCGGACTTTGACCTCAAAAAAAAAAAAAAAAAAGGGAAAAAAACCCGTTCAGCGCTATCAAGAAGTCACGCGATTTCCTCATTCGCGACTACCGAAAATGCATTTACACCGAGATTCGCGGCCCCGGATCGGCACGCCGCGTTACGATCCTATTTCTCGTTGTCTCGAAGGAAGGCGAGAGACGAGCGTGACAGCACGAGCGGGCGAGGGACATAGAATTGATTAAAAACTGTAATTACCAGGCGGATTCGGAAGCGCGCATTATTTCGGCGGTGATGTAAATGGCACGTCAGCGTGATTGATCGAAAAAAAAAAAAAAAAAAACGTAATTGCGGGGCGGCCGGGAGCGAAAAGCGCGCACAATCCGCGGACACGGAAAACGCGCATTATTACCTTATTTTGCGGCTCGATCTGTCGTGTCGTTTTAATTGCGAAATCGACCGGAGACGCTCAATTAAATTAAAGTGCTATTTAATATTCACACACGATACGCGGCCGCGATTAATTTCAACGACCGTTTTTCGTCCCATCGTTGTTCATTCGATTAAATCGCGTGAGGCGACCGGCGGCGCGCTGCTTCCTCTTCCGCGTTTACTCGAGCAATATTTCATGCGCTAAATAAATAAAAGATAAAAAGAAATGCGCGGCGAGAGCAAATGGGACGGGGTACGGCGAGTAGACGAGGGCAAAGTTTTCGCCTTCAAACAAAGGCGCTCGCGCTGGTGTTCGCTAAATTGGTTTCTCTGACACAGACATTCGATTCTCTCTCGGTTCAATTAATGCCCCGAGCACGACATGTAGCGTCGTGAAAAGAAGAACAAGCGAGGGTAGGAGGAGGAACGAGAATAAGACTATGCAAACCCGAGGAGGCGCAACGAGGCGCTCGAAAAGAACGTGTAACGACTCGTATAAATTACGAGGCGGTGCCGCACACGTCTCAATTCCTCGCGTTTACATTTTATCGGGGTGGCCGCGGCGAAGTCGGCGAGAACCCTTGGCAGAGCAGGGCTCAAAACCGGGAAATGGCGATCGTCTGGAAACGAGGTCGGGACATTTTTCCGGCGACGAAAAACGACGACGTTACGGTCGAAAAAAGTGCTCCGCGCGAGTTCGCGGATTCGCGTAGCCGTGCGTTCATTAAATTAGGTTCCAGCGGGGCGCGCGTACACGTACCGCCCCGAGAGTACCGAGTTCTATTAATGTTCCAGAGGGGAGAGGCGGGCGGGGTGAAATAGAGCGGAGCAAGGACGGTCGCTGTAAAGTCCATGGTTGGCCTCGACCGCCACACGTCGCAAAAAGGTTCCTTTGCGTCGTTTTTCCGACGGCGACCGATGAGATGCAAGCGTCTCTCTTCGCGTCCGTTCCTCGGTTATCCTCTCCCCCCCCCCTCCTCGCTCACCCCGTACCTTCCCTCCTCTCTTGTCTTTCTTCTCTACCCTCTCGTCCTACCTCCCTCGCTCTCCGACTTCAACGTCATATCTCTTTTCCTACCTCTCATTTCCACTGTTATTTTTTTTTTTTTTTTTTTACCTCCGCCACGACGGCGGAGAAGTTGATAGATGACGCAAATAAGCAAAACAAGGCGAGCAACGGGAGGAGACGCGGCGACGAAGACGGAGAAAAAATCGCGAAGGGTGCCCGCGAGTCGCGGAAAAAAATTCGCCCGCGGAAAGTAGGTAGCGCGCCGCCATCATTCGCCGCGGCGAATTTCTATCAGAAACCGGCGCGGGTTATCTCGAGCCGCCCCCGAGACGACGCAAAGCGGATAATCCGTCTTGCATAATTACCACATAATTACGTACGGCTGGATATTACGTACCGAATGTAGACTCGGATTAAACGTCCCTCCCACGGGTGCCCCGGGCCGGTGCCTTTTAGTCCCACTTCTAATTTGAACCTCGGCCAGAGGGTTAATTTCGCGCGACGTGTATGTAATTTGCAGGACCGTCGGCCGCGACGAAATTGCAAATTAGACGAATCAAGTTTTCGGACTTTTCGGTCCGCCGTGGGGGAGGAAGAGGGAGAGTGAGAGGGGGTGGGGGAGCACGTACGTTCCAGCGGTTCGCGTCGCGACGCGCGATAATGCCTTATCGTGCTGCTGCGCATTCGTCGTCTTCTTCTCGTTCCGGGTAATCGCGTTAACGTTACACAGCCCGACCTCCCTCCCCGAGAGCGAGCGGAGTAAGTTTAAAGTTCCGCGCTCCGTGTCCTTGGGAAGAAGAAACGGCGAGAATACTCCGGAGCGAAGATTCTTTCGTCTGGAATAAGAATGAGACTTTCCGTCGAGATCTCCCGACTTCTTCTTTCATGAGTTATCGTTCCGCGTGCTCCATGAGATTGCGAGCTGCTTCTGTAACTTCGCGAACAGTATCAACGCAAATTTAATCGTATCCAATAAAAGATCCTGGGTTACTTGAACAGTGGAATTAAGAGATGGGGAAATAGGGAACGAAAGGGAAAAGAACGAGGAGAGATAGAGATCGCACGGGTCGCTAATAGTAAACGGTTAAGCGCGATTTTTTTCCTATTAACGAGAGAGGCGACACAAGATTATAATTTCAATTCGACGTGCGGCGATCGCGTACCTGCGCACGTTCACGCGCTCGCCGTGCGACAAGTATCGAGTTACTCGAAACCTTAACTAGCTGTAACAAGTTAAGGAGGTAATTCAATCGCATTGCCGCACGAGAGGCGCGACGATGACGACCGTGTCGGGCAAGTAGATTCGCGATTAAACGATACCTTACGACGATCGTGTGTATAAATGGCCGATCACGGCCGGCCGGCCGGCTGTCACTGTTTGCGATCAATCTTCATCACCGGGCGAGAGAGGAAAAATTCACGACGCGGCGCTGAGGGATTATTAGCTCGCCGTAACCGTAACTGCAACCTCGTTATCCGGCGAGCTAATCGAATCAAGGCGAGCGCGAATCCAATCGAAATTGCCGCAAAGCTGGAGAAACGTCACGCAAACGCTGCGACGTAAACACTGATGGACTACTCGCTCGGGCTCCGATAAGTCTCTCCGCGAAACTCTTAACCCGCTCCAGTGCCGCCTGGGTAAAATTTATTGGTTTCACGCTCCGAAGAAATTCGCTCGTTGCGCCAGATAAAAAAATCTTGGAAGCGTATTTATATCTGGCTGACGCGCGCTCGCGCTACGATCCGCATTCTCTCCGCTCAAGCAAGCACACTGTCATGTATTTTCATATCATGTGAAATACGTTGTATAACATTCATTTCAAAAAATCGATAAAAATAATAATCGAGATTATACACACGGAGAAAAATTTCTTCATATCTCTAATAAATAGTTTTGTTCGATTGTTCCAGAATATATTTCGTTGTTTTTAATGAGTTTTATACGCGTTTCTTTAGATTTAATAAAATTTATTAAAAATCCAAAATTATTTTTAAAAAATTACTTTGGAATAGTCAGACAAAACTGTTCATTAAATTTAAATAAGCCTTTCCGTGTACGTTGTAAAAAAAACCCCTATAACGACGTATCGGATAAAAAATTAAATATATATTTGTAATCTTTTAATTTGAGCTATATTGAAACGACAAGTTGTCAATTTGACTAAATTTTCAATTTGATTAAATATTTTCAGTTCAACTATTTATGCATTTCAGTTAAATATGTAAATACTCGAACTAAAGTTCAAATATTTTATGCATGTAAATTAAGTGCATAAAAAACTTGTATTGGAAAAATTTGACCGAATTAAAAAATTTAGTTAAATTAACTACTATTTTTCAATTTATAAGTGTTTAAAATTAGATAAATTTTTTTAATGATGTGCTATTTTATAAGAAAATATCGTATAAATTGTTTATAACAAATCATTTTGTAAATAAGATTTATACGATATAAAAAAGAATTACGGTGGTTCATGCAACAAGGCATATTAAATTGTTTTCTATAGATTGCAGTTGCACATAATTTACTTTAGTTAATTCCTGCAACTTTGCAATTTGATGAAAGCAATTTTGCTCCTTTCAAAGGGAAAGAAATACACGAGTTATGACTTTCAATGCGTGCGCGCGAGAAGCAGTCGCAGAATTTTCTAAAGAAAACGTTTTACTGATTTTTCGACGGAATTCTGGAAAAATGTCAATGCCACTTCTCGATAACGGCATTTCATACTTACAGACCCCCGCGTTCGAATTGTAAAGCTCGTGCAAGTTCGAGACGTTCGCGCGGGAAATAGCGCGAGCGCGCGCGCGCGCGATTTCTTTTCCTCGCGACAACGCGCAGCACACGCTCGACTACATCATTGAAATCGAATTAGCCAAATTTTCGTAGCCGGGTCCCGTGAAACGTCGTATTTCGTATTTGATGACGGGAGAATTTCGAGAGAACTCATTCGCGGCGAATCAACGGCGAATCGAGCTTTCGCTTTACGCAAAGTCGCCCGACGTGAAATAAGAGAGACGTGAAAACTGACCTTCTTCTCCCCAGTGTAAGTTGCGATGTTGAGCTTCTCGGGCTGAATCCACACTCGTCGTCGTCGCTTTAAACTCTTGAAACTGGACACTGCGCTCGACGAGCTTAACCAAACCAAAACCCACCGCAGCGCACCGAATTCGTGCTCAATACTAAATATTTTCCTACTCCCCGACCGCCGATTACGCAACTATTTTACCGCCGCGCGTTTAATTGCTCTTGTCCACTATTCGTGTCAAGTGGTACGTTTCACCCGGATAGAACAAACTGTAAGCATCAGCGAAATACAGACAAAGTAAAGCGCGAACTGTACCGTGTTCAAATATCTGCCCAGAAGTTCATTCGCGGAGTGATCTGTTGCGTTTTCGCCTTTGCGCACGGTAACTTTGTTACAATCGCGCCATTATTCCTCTGGCGATTAAACGGACGAAGCGAATAAGGAGGATTAGCGTTACGTGCTCAAACGAGACTTTACGCAGAGCGACGGGACAAAAAGGCGAGTCTGCGACGGGAAAAACCCGCACATACGAGCGCCATTAAAACGAGCGTGGCGAAGATCGCGAGGGGGGCTTTTTCGAGGTCGCTGAACGAGTGTCGCGAGCCGAGTCGGGACGGCGAAAATAAATATTATACGAGTGGACGAGTTTTAAGAGCGAGGGGAGAGAGCCGGACGGAGATAAGCTTCCCTTCGCGACAAAGGAAAGGGGGATGAAATACTATTTTTCGCGCGTGTATTCGCTCACCGCGTTGACCCACATTTCATCGTCCCGGCGGTGCGCAACCGAGCGCGAAGTTTTTCCCGGGTGCGCGAGATGGAGTCTCGCGATAAATCGAAAGTTTATAAAAATCGCGTCACGCGATCGCCGCGTAAGTACCGGCGGCTTACTTACCAACTCCTCCGAGATTACACCGAGGCGTTACCTGTAAGCGAACGGGAAACGCGCGTCTGATCGTGCGATTCGCGGCTCGACTCCGGCTATAAAACGGCGCCGGAAAGCGGGAATTTCTCGCGGAAAGCTCTCGCGCATTCATCCATGCAAAATAACGTTTCTCGCGGCGTCGAAATCATAACTCCTCGCCGGCGGATACGCTCGCTCGGACGGGATCGGAACTTCGATCGAACGACGACCGGGCCACAAAGCCCGGGTGGACTTTTATTGCCTGCCGGACGCGGTGTGACAGTGTGTCATTCGTCAGACGAGTGGATATCGCGGGCCGAGTTCGATCTCCAATCCCAAAACATTAATCGTTAAATGAACATTAATGCCGCGATTAAAGATAATTCCCTTTTTTTTTTTAAAGCGACGATATAATAAATAGATAGATAAATAATAATATAAATAAGATAATTCTCACTCTTATTATAAATTTTACTGACGGCAAATGTAATGCGTGTTCATTATACACGGAGAAAATTTTATAGTAAAAATTATTATGATAAGCCATAAGAATGAAACAAGGAAGCAATTATAAAAATTCTTACTATATTTTTCATCAAATTGCCGTAGTATTTATACTACGGTATAATTCTCTGAAATTTCTTATGGTCCAGGATTACAATTGTACACGGTAATTTTGATATAAAATTTCCTCCGTGTATAAAGTATAAAGAACAGACATGTGAAAGAAGACATAGATAAATTTGTACAAAATAAAGTCCTCTTCAAAAGAAGTTTGATTTCCATGGCGCTTAATTTAGAATTTCTTCCAAGTATCACTTATCTAGTTTTCGTTCTCAGCGCCTGTATTCGCTTTAATTTAAAACACAGCTTGTTTCGTGACGCGTGTACTCAGGTCAGAGAACCGATAACTCTTATCTGAGTAGGTATCAAAAGTAGAGCATTCAAGATGTGACAAATATGTTCCTTTACAAAGAAAAGTGGAGAAAATTTACTTTAATTTTCATTTTATGAAAATCAAAGATAAAAATCATACATTAAAAGAATCGTATGCTACTGCTGCTGGTTTATATTACAGAGTTTGCCAATCAAAATATTATAGTAAAGAAATTTTCGAAAAATTAAGTAAAATAGCTATTAGTAGATTTTTTACTTTGAAAAACAGTTTTTGAGATGTAAAGGTCTAAAACTGGCTAACCGCAAAATATTTTATAAAGTAAAAAATTACGAAAAATAATAATTTTACTCAATTTATCGAGAACTTTCTTATTATAATATTTTCACGACTTCACAAATTTCAGAATAATTTGTATATTGCGCGAATAACGGATTAACAAAATTAATGAATTATGGAAGATATAAATATTTAACTGTTAAATCGGAATCAAAAGAGCGCAATCGTATACGATCAAGAAGATAAAAAGGCAAAAGACGCGAAAGGAGCTGAGACGGGGCCATCGATACACGCATAGGTACGCTAGGAAAGGCGCGCCATAAAGACGTTTACACCGTCGTGATTCACTTTAAAGAGACCGTGTTGCCCTCGACATATATCGCGTATCAGCCACCATTGGTCGCACCCAAGTAAAGATCGCCGTTACGTGAATCTCAAAGTGCGAGCGGCATAAAATAAAACAAACATCTGTTTGATCGGCGCGATCGATATCCCGCTTGCCTTCGAAATTTACTGGTGAAAGAACAGATTCGGGGGGGGGGGGGGAGGATTCTATCGCGAAGAAATACGATCTCGGCATATTGATGACACGCACTGTGTATTACAAGACGGAAAAACCGAATATTTCATGCGAACGGGGAGATACGCGGAGGATGTATACACAGACGCTGTTTATGGAACGATATAAATAATGCGCTTGAATTTTTTATTGTGCCTGCACGCGAAATTCTACTCGCTCGTTCGATACGTAACGCGAAATACGCTCGCGTCGCGCGATGAATATTATCGCGAAAGGACCAAGTTGCGGGAGTTGGAAGCACCCCGGGCACATTCCAAGTATATATTGGAGATCCAACTTTGGCTTCGCGAACAGGCAAAGGGAAAAGAGCGAACCTACTTACAGGAGAAAAATATTATTTCTACTCCTCGATAAAAATTTCTTTTTTCTCTACTTCTATAAGCGCGAGATTGTCGATGAATACCAGCGTACACTCGCCACGATACAGACCGTTTGCCAGTTATATCAGCAAGCTCATAAAACTTAATAAAAGGCTGAATAAATTTTTCGGAAATTCAATTATTAATTTTTTACATAACGTTGCGAGCAAAAAATAGACTGATGAGATATCACGAGCTTTAATAAGATAAAGCGATTAAACCGAGAAGGCATCGGACGAAGAGAAATATCATTTCGACGTAGCGAGAAGTAACATAATATTTCGAATCAGATTAAATAAAAAAGACTCTGTCGATATTGATAAAAATACTGCGCCCCGTTGTAAGAGGAAAGAATATAATATGTAGGAAACGCGGAATGTAAGTCGAGGTTGTGTCGGCCCTTCTTCACTCGACTGCAGGCAGACTGCAGGGCGAAGAGAGTCCTGGAAAAAGAATGTGTCCCATTTTCAAACGCGACGTTTTTTAAGGGTCTCTCGACGGTTTTTAAGGGTCACTTTGACCCCGCGTCAAGCTCACTAATTAAGGCCCTGAGAACGGGCGGCAAACGAGGACGCGTACAATGTTCGTTACCCTACTTTCCTGCCCAAAATTCTGGAAATTTCGATTTAAAAAAAGAAAAGCTCGCGCAGATTACCTTCGTCATCGCGACACGGTTCGTTCGGAGAATTAGGCCATTTAGTCACTCGATTTAAAGGCGACCGGTGCTGAGTTAAGTGACGTCTTTTGACATTCAACCCCCTGATATTCCACAAGACCTTTTCCAGCTACCCGGCATTGAACGGTCTAAACGAAGAATTTAAATCCGGTCTTAGCAAATTATGTCGTATTAGATATTAAAGGATCTCATGAAATTAATGTCAAGGTTTTAGTAAACAAGTAAAGCTCACTTTTCCATTAGTCTTTATATAATTCGTTTATCTTGTGCCGAGTTTTCATTGTACTAAGACTCTTAAAAAAGATAATAATACCGCGCGAAAACGCTTTTGCTTTCGTTGGCCATTATATTTGAGGGGAAGCCCGACGAATACCTTTTAAAGAACAACTTTCTCTCTCTTTCTCTCGTAACAGGTATAAGCTAATCGAAACCGACTAAGTGCAGCACGCCGAAAGAATTTTTACGCGCGTGCAGCAAGTAGTACTAGGTGAGCAGGCCTAAAATGAAGTTTCGGAGCGAATCTCGTCTGTTTACACGTGACTCACGTAAAATCGGATAGGGGAAGCGCCGCGCGAAGTCTCGGGCAAGTTTTCACGAATGGGTGGAGGACTAGCGGCTGAAGTTTGTAAAACTATCACACTCTCATCGTGGCCCGTGTACGTGTTCTGCAGCAGTACGTGCGCGCGATGTCTCCACTTTAGTGCATGCCGCATGCAATAGCGCACCGTCATTCGTATGCTCTCTCTCTCTCTCTCTCTCTCTCTCTCTCTCTCTCTCTCTCTCTCTCTCGCTCGCGCGCATACGTGCATACGGAGAGACGCGCTACATTTATATAAATAAACGTACTATTCACGCAAATGCATATACCTCCGCGTATCCGTGTGCGCCCCCACGTGTACAACCCCCCCTGACGATTCATACGAGCACGTGAGTACCTACTTGTTAAGCGTACGTTACGCTCTCGCAAAGCTCCCTATATGCTCCGAATGCGCGTTTGACTACTTCATGTTTGTCAATATCGCTGCCGCGTATCTTGATGCGCGCTATACGTTGGTACATACGCTTCAATATATCCTTCGCGCGCATGAAAGCTTCTTTCTACGGCTGTGTTCAAGTCCCGCCACCGGGGCTCGTGATCTTTTCGCAAATGTTGCCATAGTATCGTAACTTTCGTACGAAATATCATTTCCGCCAATCATACGAATATCGACATCCACTGTATTAAAAATAGAGGTCGCCGGCGGAATATAAAAGAATGTCGAGGAGAACCTTGCATCCTAGAAAGATCTCACAAGAGTTACAGAAAATAAGCATGTCACCCTCGTAAATCATAAATGCGATACCGAGTGGCATACAAGGATCCTGAAGAATACGATCCTTGCATAACAACCGTGCGCGAGCTACCGAAGCGCGTGACTCTTACGTTTTCTCTCGTATCATACGTATACGTATTTGTACGTTTAATTCTAGCGATTCTGTGTATCTCCCGTTATTAATACTTAACGCGATACTAAATTACTGGACTTCCTTTATGCCTGGAAGGAAACGCGTTCCCTTATCTATACGCTCTACGTATAAGCCCTTCGGCATACATGTATGCACGACGTTCGTGTGTGTATGTGCGTATAAGCGCACGTGTGTGGGGAAAGCGAAGTTCCGCTAGGGATAATATCGGGCCCGATAAAGGAGCATCCGCGTGTTCTCCCAAGGGACGTTCCGTCGCCGTGCAGAGGAAACGTTTCCGGAATACAGAGCACGGCGGTGCTCACGTCCGTGACGACGTCTCTCCGTACGGGGGGGATCGTCAATGAATTCCTAAACGAGCCTCGTCGATTCGTGCAGGCGAAGAAGCGAAAAATCGTGGAAGCATCGCAGATATACAATTTTTAGCTTTAAAATCACGATGTGGAAAGTATTAAAGAAATAAGTTACAAAAAAGTATCACGGCAAAGTTACGGAATCTTTAAGCCAATTCCTTTTCCTTTTTTTCCCCCTAAAAATGCAAAGTATATATAAAGGGATAAAAAAAAATAAAAATAAAATAATGAAAGAAATAAAAATACAAAAATATTACACGTTACAGATCGAAAAAGCGGTATAAAATTTTTTAATAAAATGTGAAAAAAATTCAGGATATATGAAAAGCAGCATTTTAATAAAAATAATTAAATGTTTTGAAATTGTAGATCAAAAAGCGTAATTTTATTATTATATTTGTTTTGTGGGCTGAATTTCGTTGATTAACGAATACGAGTAAAATTTACATTTACTCGAAACATTTGCCAACAGCACTTTATGTAACCGTGCTTTGTTATTATTTGATAACTTTCCGTCCATGCAATCCAAACACAATCAGAGAGTTGGGTTGCGTTTAGTTTATTTTGAAATTTATGGCAATTTTATCTTTTGTACATCCCATTACCTTTTCATAACGTACTTATATAGTGCGTGGATAATTGTGTTAAATTCGATGTAAACGCAGCAGCGATAAAAAGAATTGCGCAAATTTCAAAAAATGTTATCGAAAAAACGATTGGTTAAAAAATGTTAATTTAAAGTTATATTACGTAAATCCAGTTCATTGCAGTTTATTCTGTTATCTTTTACGCGGTCATAGTTTTGTGTTTGTCTACTCTATTTTAAATCGCTTTATAAATGGTTTCAAATGCCGGCGAATTTTCCCAACAACAGAAGGAGATATTGTAATTAACGCGAGCCACGACAAAAGGCGCGGCGCACGTAAAACGCAAAAACAACATCGCGAAATAATTCGCCGCAGCTTTTTATTTCGCTTTGGCATAAATCTGCCGGAACAGCGTAACTGCGTGGTATTATCATTAGTTACTCCTATCCAGCTTTGTTAAGCTCGTTTACACGCAAGCAGCACTCGGAAAGAGGAGACGCGTTCGTTCTCGCGCAACAGCTCAATTAGAAATATTTAATGGGCGCGCACATGTGAAAATTTATCTCGCCGCGTCGCGCCGCGCTTCGGCGTTTATCACTCAGCGACCGGACCTCTCTGTCGATTATCGATTCTCGCATCGGGAAATCGCGATTCCCCGTGAATCACAGCGGGGAAACGAACGCCGGCGGAGGTGGAGACTGCGAAATTTAATTCAACGATAAACGCCCCGCTTCGTTTCTGCCGCTAATGCACCTCTACGCCCGTGTAAATACAACTTATGTTCACAACACAATCGCCCGCATTATTGATGATATTACAATTAATTACGATCTTGTGTCCGGCATAGCCTCGTAATATCATTTTGCAATTTAGCCGCTATTAATTATAACTTCATTAATGCCGTATCGCGCACCGGGAGGTGATTGATACAATTATAATCGTTCAATTAGTCGATGCGAGAGTACGTATGTGACCCAGGTTATATCCTCCGTCTCTTTATCGTCCGCGATCTCGTGTACTTAACGACGAATCGTCGTCGCCGCCGCGCCGCGTCGGCCCGCGCCATTAGGTTTGCGCGGCGTGATAACGGAGTTTTACTCATTCTGACTTCCTAACAGGAATGTAACATCGCAATTAAAACTTTTTACATTCTTAGGAGGAATGGCGAGACGGTCGGCCCGGCTGTTCCCCGTTCCTACTTCGTTTCGCAGCGCTGCCAGCAGCAGCAGCAGCAGCAGCACCCAGCGCCGCGATTTTCGAGCTCTCATCCGCGCTGCTTTCCCTATTTCTTTTTTCCTCCTTGCTTTTTTTTTCCCGTTGCTCGCGATCCCCGCCCTTCTCCCCACGACCATCCTTTGCACCGCAGATATATTAACCGCCTGTGTTCCCCCCGCTGTATTATGCAAAGTGGAATTACTCAAGTTCTGTAACTCTTCAAGATGTAAATAACCACCTCTGAAAATTCAATCTTCAACCGCGCTCACGTTCTGCGGAGGGACTTCCTCCCGGTGCAAAACGCGCTCGCCTCCGCCGAGGGACAAACTTGCGGAAATTAGAGAACGTTTAACCTGTTAGGCGAGCAAGACGAGCTGAATCGTCAGCGAATCGCGGTGCTGCGTTACGCGCGTTTGCAACTTCTCCTCCGCGATGCACGAGTCTTCTTCTTTTCTCCGTTCCTACATCTGCGAGACTCAATTTTCGCACGACCCGCCGTAGCCGTCAATATTGAAAAAAATTATACATTGATCTTAACTATAATTAAAATTTTCTATCTTGATAACAAATTATTAGTAAAGTGTTATATTTCAAAATAAATTGTTACACACATACACGTATGATAACGATTGCCCTGTAGCTCTTTGTAAGCCGAATTACCTTTCACTTCGTAATTAATTGAATTAATAATTCGACAACCAAATAAATTTTTCAAGTGTTTGCGATGAAAATTAGATCCGAGTCTTGATTGCGAATTACGGTGTTCACGTCGAGAGAACTCCAGCAAGTTCATAAAAAAATTAGCAAGTCGGGCTTCGATCCGATTTCTTCAATCGCCGTGCACCGTATCGGTGTACCGTAACAGAATTGGCCGATGCGGTACCCGTAACATCGTTATAAAAATCCCGTAGCCGGGTGTATCGTGAGCTTTGCTTACAGCACACGGCTGTTCGGTCGGTCATGCGATTCTTACGATAATTTCGCGCGGACATGCAAGCCCCGTCCCCGGCTTCGTGCCGGTGGCTTGGTTGTTTACGTGACGGCAATGAACTGCAACTGTCAAGGAGATACGATCGTTCTTATACTCGTACTCCGCCCACTCTCTTCTGTACCTGAACGAGGCGCACTCCGCTTCGAGTGCCAGACGTTTTCTCGTTTGCGTTAAACGATCCCATTTCCCCGTCGAGTCGAGTTTTTCGAGAGTTTTACGTGAGATTGGATACTCTACGTGACGTTCGATCGATTTCTATCGCTGCATTGGGGATAAACAAATACTTCCGCCAAGATTTTATGACATTATTTAACGATCCGTTTAAACTATCCAACGTAGCGGAATATCTGACATTTGTGACATTTATTGGCATTTATTATAAAAATTGATTACGCACGTATATATAACTGTAAAATTAATTTTAATATTTGTATTCAAGTATTTATTTTAAAGGCCCACAATCGCAAATGTACATTATTACAATTACAAAACAATAATATTAACCAAGAAAAGTTTGATAGGCTTCATAGAAATAAAAGAACTCTTAATATACAAAGTTTAATTCTTATTTCCTTCCCCTTTCAATTTGAAATATATACCAAAGTAAAAAACCAACTTTCAGATGAAGATATAAACGCAGCGATTAATTTTTCTCAATCTACATCGGGACATCGAAATATCGAGCACGCGGACTTGCAGCCTGGATGTAGCACATATACACATGCATACCCGACACGCGTTTGCCTTCGAAATTCGATGTTGCCTCGCCGGTTACAAATATTCAATAACGGATACTTCATAAAACGTTCGACGGACCACTCCGCGAAGAGAGATCAGATTCGCACGTGAGAAAGAGAGAGAGAGAGAGAGAGAGAGAGAGAGAGAGAGAGAGAGAGAGAGAAAGAGAAGTGCGATACGTCGATATAAACGATAATTTTTTTTACACGATGCGAAGAGTCAGGGGCCGATAAAATGGAGGCAAAGGGGGGAGAAGAAGGAGAAAGAGAAAGAGAGGGTACGGTAGCCCATCGAATTGTTTCTCGTTTCATTGCCCCGGTGGTGTGGAACAACGAGTCGACAGAAATGTCCAATCTGCTGGCTTTGAGCGCCCATGATGAACGTACGGAGAGGGACGATCGTCATGGGGGGGCGCGAGAGCAGGATACGACGATACCGAACGAGGTGGTAGTACTTCAACCCTTTAACCGAACGCAATTTTCCACCGCTGTGTATCTTTCTGTGGCCTGTATTTTTATCGCGTCCCCGAAAAACAAATTTCGTAGGTGCATGACCTTTGACATCAGATGCAAATGAAAGCCGCGGGAAAATCGAACGACGTATCGACCTAATTCGACGGACAACGCGTGGTGCGACGAAATGCGGCAGAATCCCCCGATGGATCAGTAATCGGCCGAAAGATGAAGATTGATTGCCGCGATTTGTATGAAGTCACCGTGGAACGGTAGACAGCACACACACGTCAAATGCGCTTCAACGGGCAGAAATTTACATTTTTCCGATTTGGGGAAATATTTTCTCGTCGTTAATTGATTAAGAAGAAAAAGTTAGTGGTAAGATTGCCCTTTCGCTCGCGATTTGCTCGATGAAAAGCCGAGCCTGGAATATTTCCGCCGAATTAAAACGCGGCCTATTCGGTACATTCTAATTTGAGAGCCGGGAAACCGCGAGGTTCCACTCTTCATCTATTCATACTGGAAGAAATCCGCCACGAACGTGCCGCCACTTAGACAATTGCCCCGACCCACTTTATTTCTCGGTGAAATGATGCGATTAGATTAATGGCGCAGATATATGAACAGGATATTACGAGATTAGGATCGGAATTTCGAATTTTCACGGAACGGCGTGCAAGATAATCGTCTACGAATGAGCAGCGTGATAAGCGCTTATATACATGTGCATTTAAAGATGATTACTTATTACTTCGCTCTATTATTACTTTCCAAGTAGCGCATCCCCTATATCATCGCACCGGAAAAGACGTTCCTGAAATGCATAATTGCCGAATGAACTAATAGCCTTCGCCACGTTTCGCTCGCACACATCCAAGGAGACCCGGAATGATGTAACTTGCAGTTCAGCGAACACATTAATAACGACCGTGCGCGCAGCAGTTTCGACGAATCCCGTATGCTCGCGGTAGCGGAGAGGGTGAGGGAAGAGAGTTAACGATCGTTGGAAATGCGTCTCAACGTTCTCCGATCGTTCAATAAAGGATCTAATAAATATCTCGCGTGATAAACGCTAGCGCGCCTCCGCGTTTATCAGCAGGTCGGCAGCTAATGCACCCTCGAAGGCGCGTAATGCGCGGGGCATGCAATCTTAATCGAGATCCCGGGACGAGAAAATCGCCCCGACCCATTTGCGCCCGGGCGCGCGATAACGGCCGAACTTGTAATCGAGTTCGTCAACAGTCGAATTAATAATTCGAACGGCGCGGGGAGGGAGAGTCGGTCGCGCGCCGGAGAGAATCTGGGATGCGCGATCCGAAAATTGACAATGAAAACTCTGAATCGCTAAAAGGGCGCGCTGCGTCGTCGCCCACGCCACGGAATTCCACTTTCCACCGGTGGCGGTGGTGGTGGTGATAGCGCGGCCCCGGGGATAATAGCACGATAAATATGCTAATTTTCAGGGGGCAATTTTTCCACTCGGGCTTTTACCGCTCCGCGAAAACAAATTCCATGGTTTGCGCGCGTGACCAGGGCGCGGCAATCGACTGTTTTCGCGGAAAATTATCCCGCCGGAGAGCGAGAAAGAACGTACGCTCGTCCTTACGGTCGGTTTAAGCGCGCAATTACGCGAGGGATCGGCCGATTAGATTAGCGCGTGAGGGAGCGATCTCGAACAAGCGAGCTGCTGATAATGGAAACTTCCTCCGTGCTCAGATGTTTTTGAAGACGCGGGGGCGTCACCCGCGGAACGGAGAATGCCCTAATTTTGGTGGCGATTATAGCACGAAACTGCACCTCGACGCATAATTACCGTCGTATTGCACCGGGGCGAGAGAGGGAGAGCCATTGAGAACTGCTCAATGCTATTCAACCCGTTTCCTCTGAGACATCGGTAGGATCGTGCCTTGACTGCAATTTCAGGCAAGATTGCATACCAATTCAGATTTGCATCACACTACTTTCGGTTCGTTTAATTATGTAGGAATGCAATACAAAACATTCCTCCTAGAATATTGTTATTTAATCGAGCTCAATTTATGTATAGTTGAAAAATTAGTCGATTATTTTTAAATATAGACTAAAGAAAAAGATAATATCGCTCGATATCCAGTATCGGTCGACAGAAAATCTTGACGTTGAATAATTTTTATATGATTTTTACTGTCTCGATCTCATATAAACTGTGCGCCGCATTTTTGTCGGTCTTGAAAAGCCCTACATGAAGTCAGAATGCGTAATTTCACAAATTAAATTAATAAGCAATTTAATAATATTAATGGTCAAAAGCATCTATAAGATTTCTCTAAAAAAAACTGAATATATTTATTATCAAAAATATTATTTTTACTTAAATGCATCAATAAGCTTTTCATTTAAAAATTACTCGGTTATTTTAATTAAAACTTTTCAGTCTCTAATATCAAATATCTATATTTTTTCGTTAAAAAAAGTTTGATAATAATAATATCAAATCTAGATGATAATTACTCAATTTTGGTGAAACAGTTTCCAATTAAGTGTTCGGTTAATAAAACCAAATATTTACTAAATATTTACTCCATTTGATAACTGTTTAGTGTAATCGGTAGATGGTTACTATTATTGAAATTATAATGTTACTATTATAATAATTGAAATTATAATGTTACTATTAATATAATAACTAAATATATGATTATATTAATTAAACATTAAATTGAAATTAATATGCCAAAGCTCAATTATTATTACTAAATTCTCTTTTCAGTGTTCTAAATAAAGCAACATGATTAAAAATCCTCTTCAAATTAAAAGAAAAAAATTTTTTTTAGTTTAATCCTTTAACATCAATCTGTAGTCTGAAAATGACAAAGGTTTTTTTCCTAAATTTGTGATCTTTCTGTTGTAATATTCAACTTCCAGAAATAAGACACCATTAAAAGTTGTAGAGTTGTGCTAGCTACAAGAGCTATAATACCATCTTCTTCTCTATTAAAATTTCAGAAAAAAGTAGTGACGCGCAAATATAAACAAATTTTTAATTTAAGATCCATCCAAGTTTATTCGCTCATTGTTATTAAAACATTTCATCTCAAGTTATTCAGATATAGACTAGATGTATTCAAAATATCGTATTTACATGCGTGTCTTCCGCATTTGCGTCATCTTGCCCATTGAACGTGTCGAGAAAATACGTAGCGTCACATGGAGCGTGCGACTATCGACGACGAACGTTATGTATCGATCAGTCTTATCCCGCACCGGCATGTAATATTTGTTATCACGGCCGTGACTGCGGTTGCGGCGGGGGCGCTATCGCGTTTGGGCGAAGCACTTGGCGACTATCAGGTACTACGTGCGCGGCACAAAGGGCCGGGAGAATATCGCGTTGCTTTGTGAAATGTACTTTTTCCACGTGTGTTATCGTGCGCAGAGATCAGCTGTTAAGGAGCACCCGCCGGCAAAGCGTTCCGCTTTTCGTTTCTTCCGTAAACGCAGCCAAGCACGTGGCGGAATATTTTTAAACTCTCGCACAAAAGCCCTATACATCTCTATAATTACAAGGCGTACAATACTCCTTTTTGAGTATCTTCTCTCAAAGAACCGTTAAAGTAGAATTTAGAAGAATAAAGTAAAAAATATATCGTTTTCTAAGATTGTAGTATACCCCTCAAAATAATAATAATAAATATTTAATATAATAAATAATTTACACAATGATGGTAAGAAAAATTAATTGTATAAAATCCTAGTGAAAACTGTGAAATAATTGATGCGTAAAGCGATGAGTAAACATTGAGTTTATCATGAATAAGTAAATAACGATGATTATACAAATAAGTAGAATATGAAGACAAAAAGGATATAAATATCACACTAGGAAAAAAATTTTGCCTACAAAAGTTGAGGATTTTTTAACAACCAAATATTTCATTTTATACAACAAAAAATTCAGTTAAAAATTTAACAACTTCTGCAAAATACATGTAAATAAAAAACTTTTGTTTATATTAATAAAAGTTTTGTTTTAAATACTTTTTACCGAACAAAATTAGTTAGTATAAATAAATTTTTTTATTTACATGTATTTCGCAAAAGTAATTAAATTTTTTGTTGTACAAAAAATTATTGGTTATTTTAAAAAATGCCCCAATTAAACAGCTTTTGTTTAAACTTTTTTTTTAGTATGCTAAATTAAATGCATAATATTTTACATCTTAGAATTGACAAAAAAAAAACGGCTAAACTCTGCTTAACTATGCTTTAACGCTATTTATTTTTTCAAAAAATTCGATTAATTACATGACATATAATTTGAGTAGCAGCAAATGAATGTTTAAATACTGAGATTTTAATAGCAAACAATATTTACGAACAAATTGCTTAGAAAAAATTTATTGACCGGAACGATCGATAAGAATACCCAGAACGATTACAAGACGACCTAGAGAAAAGGGAGTTGCATCAATTCGCAACAACAGACAAAATTACGGTAGAGACTCGCGACTATACAGCGGTATGCCTCACCATCGCGCATCTCGTTTCCACGATAATATCGTTAGCGCCCAAGCAAATTAGCCCTTTGTAGCGGTTTCCGTGATTGCCCTCTGTCTCCGGGAGAGCGAACGAGGGGGCGATCAAACGCGCGAAAAGGGGGTTGGCTGAGAAACGGGGTCGGCAATATAAAGTCTCGAGAGGGCGATTTTCTGCGAGTTGACATTAAGTTTCTCCTAAACAAGGAAGTAAAATGGGATAAAAGGGATAGCGGATCAACGTTGGAATTAACGTGTAGATATGTAGCTGTCAAGTTTATCGTGCTTGCGATTAACTCGAGATCCATTTAGTTCAACAAAGTTTTACATGCAATCCAAGTGTGTTAATTAAATAATCGTTTTAAATAACTAACGTCACCGAGAGATGGTGTCGATTTATTATTAATATGCGTAAAATATGTGCTAATTATGTGCTAATTCTACAGAAAAATTATGTCAGAGTACGTAACACATTTAGGAGAGGTTTATCATAAAAATCATGAATAAATATCTTCGTATCAATTCGAAAATAAATTGTGATATAATCGAGACTAATTAAGAATTGCTTAGTAGATGACCGATACTGATTATATATGCGTGTTAATTACGGATAACATACGAAGATTGATAGATGGATATGGATCGATAGATACTGCTTGCACAATGAGGAAAATGGTGAATATATTCGCCATTAGAAGCCAGCAGTCAACTATTTATAACAAGCCCTTGATTAACCCCATGGCTATTGGTTAGAGCTGTCGGGAGGGTGCCGCCCCTTCTTAATTAGTCGCTATTAATTGTTCGGGCTACGCTACTCGCGCGGGCGCAATTGGGTTAAACGTCACGATTGTCTTATACGTGGTTTAATAACAACGCTTAATCCGCGCTCCATTTACCTCACTGCATTGCCGCACGATTTTATAACCGTACGGCAAAATACACTTTCATAAAGCTGTGGGAGTCGGTCTTAATCTAAATATTTTCGTTTCCATAGAGATATGTGATGAAGCGAGCTAAGTGTTATTTTTATTTTTATTAGGTATCTTACATGTTTACCATCTCTATTTAAAACAGATATCATAGAATATTCATTCATCAAAATAACATCGATTAAATAATATTTATTTAAATAATACTAATAATTATTTAAATATTCAATTTCTAAAAATAACGTTATACGTTCAAGAATGCAAATTAATCCTGAATCTTCGGAAAAATGAAATTTAACAAAATTCTTATTTTTTTAATTACTGAAATATAATTAGAATTAAAAATTGAAAATGAAAAAATAAATTTACTTTTATTAAACGTTGATAAAAGGAATAATTCTAAAATTGTAGTACAAAATATTTAAGTAACAACTTATAAAATAAAATATAGTAAAGTTAAAATAGTATTCAGATAATCATTGCACGATGTGTAATCATTCAAAAACCTACGGCAATATTATAAAACTTTTGTAATATCGTGAGAAGTATGGCACCAAAATAAAGAACGCCGACAAATAACGGGGCATTCTTCGTCGTAATAGAAAGCTTATCGACATTTATGACGCTATTTAGTCGCACGTAAATCTCTTTTGTGTCAGAAAAATTATTAGCGCAACTGTGTGTGTATATATATATATATATATATATATATATATATATATATATATATATAAAGAGAAAGAGAGATAATCACGTTTCATATGAAAAACATAATAAGTATTCCTTTCTTATTTTCACCTTCATTTTTGATTAATGAGCATCTATTCGAGCATCAATATTTACTAAGGAAAATAAGTACACAAAAAAAATTTTATATTAAAAATTACTATGAACGATAGTCGCTACGGACCATAAAAAATTTTAGAGAATTATGTACCATAAATAACACATAATTACTATAATAAATTAATAAAAAACATAGTAAAAATTGTTATAATTTCTTCGTTACTAAAACTCGCGCTTACTGTTTATAGTAATTTTTAGTGTAAAATTTTTTTCCATGTATAAACTGCTAATTTATATACATCCTAAACACGAAACACTGATAAGAAAAAAATATTGCCTTTCATGATCCATCTTTAAATCGCATGTAATTTAATTACTTTTCTGTGTAAAGTGCGCACGTATCTATCTGAGCGAACATATCTACAGAAATTGTATTCCCGGCTCGTGAAATAAAACATCTGACAATTTTTTGACCGAATTTTCAGTCGGATATTGCGGTACGAGCAAAAAATCTGGCAGCTTTCTGTCGCTTTTATATAACAACATTATCCCTAAATTGGAATCCCCGATGTAATATCTTACAAATGGTACTTCTCTCTCTCTCTCTCACACACACACACACACACACACACAGAGTCCTCTTTTACCGAACATTTCGGGAAATCAAATAGACATCGCGAGCCGGACGGTGTACACAGAAAGGGTGAAAGCACTTGGGAAAAGAAAAGAATGAGAAGATCGAAGCGTGAAAGAGAAAGAGAAAGAAAGAGAGAAAGAAAAGAGGAAAAGAAGAGGAAAGAGAGGAAAGGGAGATGAAGAGCCAAATCCTTTTAGCCCGACCAGAGAAAAATTAATAATCCACCGAGTCGAGCGAACGTAGACCGAGTTGAATCTAGGCCAACTATTTCGGCGATAACATCGCAACGGGATTCATCAGTTAGAATGTATGGACGGTAAAGGCGTCTCTCCGGATTTCCCCAAAAAACCCTTTCAATTATCTGTCTTTAATATAAAAAAATGCGAGAAAGCCAGGAAAAGACATATTCGTTCGATAAATTCATCTTTAGAAACGGAAACAAAGCTCAAAAATGAAATTGATATCAAAGAACAGTGCAATTAGCAATGCGGAACACTGATTACATGAATATTAATTGTGCGAGCGCGCGTATAGACTTTGTGCGTTTTTTTTTTTTTTTTTTGTTATTCCAGAGCGTGAGCAACATTTTTTCGTGGTGCACGGTGGTATATCAATAATTACAATTGTTACAAACGATAACGGTGCATATCGGTGCTTGTACCGCGTATTTATCAGAGAACGCGAGCCGCGTTTTATTAAAATTGATCACCATAAATTAATTTTTGTATAAACAGATTGAATTCTATGTAATAATGATCGCGTAGCTTTAGCTGTCAGAATATCAGATTTAAGCGAGCTATCTGACAATCCGTTTCGCAAACGACGTCAGCGACTTTGACGTATATAATTAACTTGACTTAACAACTCACCGTATTAAAAAAAAACTCGCGCATTGTAAACCGTGAGTTGTATTTTCAACAGAATTCTCGTGTATCGCGTTCGTAGCATTTATTTGCGAAATAAAAACAGACGCGTGGTCGTATAAAACGGGAGGAAAAAAACGCGCATACCTATGCTATTTCGGTATAATAATCGAAAATTGAATTTGGCTTTTATAATTCAATGCGACATGACCATTGCATTTTTGCATTCGCCGCTCGTACAACTCGAGCGCCGATGATATATCCGTCGCGATTGATCTCGGTCACGAGATTAGCGTTAGAACGCGGTATTCGGCCAATATTGCGCGTGTCGATAACGATCACCGGATATAAACGATCGAAATGTGCAACGTCAACCGGCATGGCTAATGCAACCGTGATGTAAAAGCACTTTATCGAAAGTATAAAGGGTCTCGCACGAAATGCTGGGGTAACCTTATCAGACGTAAAGGAAATTAAATCTAAACGCAATTAAATTACTTAATATAAAATACGATATTTTTTACGAACAAGCTTCGATAACACGATAAAGATGTCTAAAATAAAGGAAGTCTGTACATTTTATATAAAAATATAGGCTGTATCAATTACCATATTACACTTTGTAGAGTACTCTGGAAATTAATTAAAGTAGAGAAGGCTAAAAATACAAAAATATCGAGTTCATAGTGGTTTTTGAACTCAAGGGTTCAAAGTTAATCAAGGCGTGAAATTCAAGCGGTTACCTTTTTTTATTGAGCCTTTATTAATAATAACTTTTAACTAATAATCGCAAATTATTTTATGCTTCTGTTAAGAAATTAGGTTATTACAAAGAAAGATCTCTAAACCGTTTCAAGCGACCTACAAACACATGTTTTCGACCGACCCTTTTCAGACTCATGCGTCATTTCTTTCCGAATTTCACACGTCTGTCTCTTCCGGCACGTTCATGTTCAAACATGCATAATTGCAAACGGCTGACCTCAGGTTACTGTCACAAAAACCGGTGCGGGGCCGCCCCCCTCGCTTCGCAAAGGACTTTCCCCACCGCTACTACCTAAGTTTCCACTGCCCTTCTGACTTTCATTGGCACGCGTCAAATCACTCGACATCTCCTTAAACCAATAAAATATCGGAAGAAAAGCTACGCAATACGGTCAGAGTGGGGACCGCGTTCGAAAAGACACGTTCGACATTCATTAGGTAGTCTGCCGAATGCTTTGAGATAGTTTAGATGTAACTACTGTTCGACTTTTCTCTCTGCGATTCTACACAAGTGTGAGCGCAACTTCGATTTCCATCGAAAGCGATAACGCGAGTTTATATGTAAAAAAAAAAAAACCAAATCTTGAGTACAATTAGCGAACTAAGTGTGATTATACAAGTGTGGAGATTTCATCAACTCAGCCGCTCAACGTTGAACAACGCGCAGTTCGGGCCATTCAGACGACCAGCCGCGGACCTGCGGACGTGTCACCCTGTCGGGCTGTGTGGGGAGTCTCCGGCCATTCACACGCTCTATCCCAAGGAACCTCGAAAGCGTATTTGCTACGTGTCACTCATTTCCAATCTAAGAACTCAAGCCACCAAAACTCAGGTCTTGGTCATACCAAGTTCTCTCTGCTGAAAAACAAGTAAGGCTATCGGGCGTTTGCAGATCCGAGATACTCAGCGTTCTAAGGCCCTCTTTTAGAACGATTCGCCTTCAGGACCAGATCTTGCAAACCAAAGATAGCAACTGTCACATAACAGTTTTACTTCTTATGATCCGGAGAACCGTGAAGTGTAACTCAAAGAACATCAGAATCGTTACATTCTAAGGCCCTCTCTAAGACCGATTCGCCTTTAGAATTAAGATTTCGCTTTTCAAACGGAGAACCATAAATTGTAATTCAACGAACATAAGAATCATTACCGTCTAAGGCCTTCTTTAAAGATCGATTCGCCTTTAGAATTAAGCCGTCGCCTTTCAACAAAAAAAAAACACTAAGCTGTATCACACTTTTCAATTGTAATTGTATCGCCAAATTCATTTTATTGTCTGTTAAATAATTTAAATATAGTTTTCTCTTTTTTTATCTCGAGGTGATTTTGTCTTGTTTTCCTTTGTCCGCACGCCGGGACCCCTTTCTTTTTTTTTCTTTTCTCTCTTTCTTTTCAATTCAACGCAGCTACTTGCCGCTTTAACAGCTTCATGTATATATGTATATATAACACGGTAAAATTCATCTTTTTTTAAATTTCTGCATATTTTTAAAAACATATTTTACATAAATTTGTTACATAATAAATTGCTTTTACTACTTAAGTAAAAAATCAAATCAAATTAATAAAATGTGGATGAATGAGCTACGAAAAATTTAAACAAACATTGGCGTGTATAAAAATATGCAGTTTATAATTGTAATCATTGATACAATTATTAAATAAATTCTTTCAAATACGCCATATACAACTAAAAAATATTTTTGCCTTTTCTTTATTTAAGTAATATTTTGCATATTTAAAAAGTTTCTGTATATACGTATTACATTTTTATCAATTTGTATAATATTTAATTCTGACGTCACACAACACCAAGAATATTATGTGATACATCAAACGTAGATTTTAAATTAAAAATATATTTTAATAAAACAAAAAAGAGGAAAAGTATAAAATAATACATCTAAATATTAACAATTTTTTCAATGCATTTTATAATTAATAATTTACTTTTCACATATATCTAAAGATCTATAAGATATATAAGTATCTTGTACTTTTTTCTATACTATCCATGAGATATGAATCATGATAGAACATAAAAACTTTTATATCTAAAAAGTGATCAATATTTTTTTTATCGTAATCGTATTTTGTCTTTTATTCCATATATTTTATTATTTTATTAATAAATTCATAAAACTTTAATCAAATATAATGTACTTATTACTAATAGCATATCATATATGCTATTAATATATTCTCATGGATATATTGCTTTTTTTACTGTGCATTACACAAAAATTTAATCTGCATATATATAATAAATAATAAAAAGTATGAGAATCGATAATATTCTACTAAATTTGGATATATTTTCTTTTTTATGAAAATTCTGTTATCGTTTATTACTTTTACCAAGTTTATTTTATGAAATATTTTCCATTATTATATACTTATAAATTTGCCATATAACCTTTAGATAATAATTGATATTTTGTCGTATAAGAAAGAATGTAACGGCTAAATTATCATGACATAACAAACTTGAAAAACTTTGTGTATGTGTATGGTCATAAATCAACAAAAAATTATATATATTTCAAAATTAAATATTATTGCCAATTTGTTTTAGTTTATCCATCTTTAAAAAAAAGATAAATTTCAAAAATATTATATTTATGCTTTTAATTTAATACGTAATTTCTATTACCTCACATTAAAAGGAAATACATTTTATCATTCACCAATACGATACAACAAAGAAGTTTTTACTCCGTTGAACTAAAATAAGTAAAAATGTACTCAAATTAAAGCAATGTACAAAATAATCTATGTGTCAAAGAGTAATTGTTGCGCGCGTAAAACAAAAACAAGCGATTCGACGGATAACAAATGGCGAATAATTTAATTGCTCTGTCCTTGTCCAATTCCTCCCCAAGTCTCCTCATCTTGTAATTTCTTGTTCCTTCATACACACACACTCTCACGGTTACAATCGCACGATACTCTGCGTCATCTCAATGCGTGCTCACGAGTCATTTATCGTGTTAGACTTACAAGATAATAATCACTAATTATTCGTAATGAATCGTGTTTCGAGGGATAACAATGCGACGATATGAGAAGCGGTTCGCGTCGCTGCCTACCGACTCGAGTCATGTCGAGCAAATGATATGGTGGCGGCCTTATGTAAACAGTATACGTAACACGTGGCAACGTGAACAATGAATAAACGCCGAGTGCTATATGCTGCTCCGAAGCTTTTTATGCTTTATTATAAAATAATTGCGAACCAAATATTCTCTCTTCCTCGTGTTTGGAATCGATTATTCATGAATGGTCGGTATAACATAGATTATGTGAATCGCATGACATAATAATTACTCATAAATTATTTCGCGCTCTAAATCCGATAACGGAATACAATGACGGGCGAAAATTAGAATAAATCACACGAAACACGTTTAGAGCGTTGTTGAGAAGGTAATCGTTGTCGATAAATATAACGAAACAATTTCTAATCGTTGTTTTCAATTATTACGATTACTACATGAAATGAAGCCGCGGAGAATTATTTAATGGACGACAAATAGTATCTATTAAAAAATATATATTATATACAGATTATCCAATTGAGCCAAAAAAAATTGAGCTAATTTTAATTTTATTTATAATAACTTGGGAAATATTGTAATCTCGATATTTTCATAGAATTTTTAAGATTCCCGATTCTAATTAATCATCAAAATACGATATTAAAGTATCGCGTTATAATTGTACAACTTAATATTGTAGAGAATCTAAATTATCTATAAAATTAAGTTACAGGCAAAAATACTCTTTCTATCATGATTCTCGTAATTGAAGTAATAACAGTATCAGAGGAAATATCGCAATATGTTCGCGATGATGATAATAAATAACAAACAAATGTGAAACACAGAGACGTGTTAATCCACTGGCGCCATATCGCGCGGATGAAAGTCGTCGACATCCTTTAGCGTGAAATACACTTCGGCGGCGTCGTCGGCGGCGCGGTGGTTGGAGCGTTAACGAATACATGGCTCGCGTCATCGCCATATGAATTGTTATCGCTGTGCGAGTGGTGCGAAGATAAATCGTTAATACGGTATGTCGGGTGGCTGGTGCCAGGAAGTGGAACGCAGTACGCGAATCATTGGCCCAGATACGCTTGTTTTCGCGGGGGTGGGAGGGGGCGGGGGAGGATCGTCGCTCGGTGAGGGATCGGAGCCAGCAGCAGTAGCAGAGCATCCGTTATCGAATTTCGGCCGCGCCAGCCCGAGTTTGCTCCCGAGTTATAATCATTTTTTCATTCATTTTCTCTCTCTCTCTCTCTCTCTCTATCTCTCTCGCCCCGACTCGCTACCTTCCTTTTTTCCCCAACCGACGCAGGACGCGCGGGCGCCATAAATTTCTACGTTCCGGCATGGGACGAGGAATCTACTTGATTAAACATGAAAAATGAACAAACAAGAAGCGAGAATCCTCTTGCGGCGTTTCGCGTTGTTCCGATATCGGAAAGGCCTTTGCGTTTCGCCAACTTCTTCGTATAACGGACTTCACGTTAAATCCACAAATCCCGGAACGCATGATTGCTATACCTTGCGACGTAGAAGGCACGCATGGAGAATTCTGTAGAACACCGAGGGGTCGCACGTAGAGGGAGAAGTGTCAATTGCGGCTCGATTACGACCGCATTTGCGATGATGTCCGTCGAGAGCCGGCGGGAGAATGCATTCTTAAATTACACGACGTAACATGCCTCGCCTGGCAGCCATGAGCATCCACGCCCGCGTGGAGAAACTTCCACGTTGCATCCGCGGTAATTTTATCGGGCGGCTTAAAAGTTTCACAGCCGGAGCATCCCAAGCCCACGGTCTTCTCGTGTCTAAAGCATCGCGGAGAAAAGTACCGTGATGATGTTGCTCGAGTCCCCGACCTCGTTGCTGCGCCACGGCGCACCAACCGCTCTCTCTCTCTCTCTCTCTCTCTCTCGTGTCGCGCAACCCGGTCACCCTCCTGTCATATACATACACCCTCACGTACATACATATGCACGAGGTACGAGAGCAACGGGGCGCGCACGGAGCGGCGCAGTTTGACCCGAATGGCAAAGCACTCTTCTTCTTATCTCACCGCATACGTCCGGAGAGGACTTGAAAGAGGAAGCGCCGAGAGAGAGAGAGAGAGAAAGAGAGAGCCGGGAAGGACACACGGTCGTGTTGCATACCGCGATTCGATGCGTGAGTGTATTACATCGCGCCGACGACAGCCGACGTCGTTTCCCATTCGGAGTCCGATCAAGGCGGATCGTCTTCCGCGCCGCGAAGCGGAAACTGAAACGCCGGAGGCGGAGTAAGGACGGACGGCAAGCAACCTCCCCTGGTAGTTTCCGGTCTCTCTCTCTCTCTCTCTCTCTCTCTCTCTCTCTCTCTCTCTCTCTCTCTCTCTCTCTCTCTCTCTCCCTCTCTCCCTCTCGTCTGTATGTACGGCAGCAACCGGTTTTCGTGCATGGTGTAATTGTATTGATCCGCGACGGACGCCACTCGCGCGACGACATCGTGCACGCGTCTACGGAATACGTAACAAATGTAGAATGTAACCAGATTGTCTGCGGGATGTTCACGAACGGCGCGATCTCCCGCTTTCAATAATAATCGGACCTCAAATTACGCGTTTTCCCACGTGTACATGCGATGTATACCTCTGTAAATCTAAACGTAAACTAAACAGGTTTAGTTTACGTGAATAGCTTACTATCACCGGAATATTTCAATTGGACGAAGCCCAGTATAGCCAAAGCCACAATGCTCGAACAATTTGTCAACGTTGTCGCGAGATATTCAGCGCGATTCCGCTTCGCGCGGCGCAAATCGTCTTCCGCACTGCGAAGTGGAAACAAAAAGGAAACACAGAAAAAAGGGGGGAGAGAGGGCGAGAGAAAGGGATGCGAAGGGATGAACTCCGACGGCAGAGTTAACGCTGAAACGGTCTATTCTATAGAGCCGGGGCCATAAACGACAGCGTCAAGTTCGTATGGCAGCTTCGCCCAGCGGCAAGAGATGACTCGGCTGAATGCCACTCGTGCGTTTATTCGCGCCGCGAACGTACATTATAAGGCCGTGCAACTAGAAGGGGGAGAAGAGACGGACCGGTCGTTAACTCACGTTTTACTGCATCCATCGGATAATGACGGAGACGTGTCACAGCCTCGAACGATGCGGCAGGATATCGACGGCAGACTCTCCGTCTCTCCCGGTTTCTACCGGTCTCTCCCCGTCTCTCCCGGTCTCTCCCCGTCTCTCCTCGTCTCTCCCGGTCTCTCCCCGTCTCTTCCGGTCTCTCCCCGTCTCTCCTCGTCTCTCCCGGTCTCTCCTCGTCTCTCCCGGTCTCTCCTCGTCTCTCCCGGTCTCTCCCCGTCTCTCCTCGTCTCTCCCGGTCTCTCCCCATCTCTCCTCGTCTCTCCCGGTCTCTCCCCGTCTCTCCCGGTCTCTCCCCGTCTCTCCCGATCTCTCCCCGTCTCTCCCGGTCTCTCCCCGTCTCTCCCGGTCTCTCCCCGTCTCTCCCGGTCTCTACCGGTCTCTCCCCGTCTCTCCCGGTCTCTCCCCGTCTCTCCCGATCTCTACCCGTCTCTCCGGATCTCTCCCGGTCTCTCCTGGTCTCTACTGGTAGATATGAGAGAAACGCAATTGAATAAATTGCAAGTAGCGCAGAATCGGGCTATGCAAGTGATATTACAATGTAATAGATACACCAAAATAGAACACATGTTACAAGCGTTGCAATTTATGTCTATAAAACAGACTACACTATAATGGTATGTATATTTATATATACATATTTGTATATTTTTATTTATTTTTTTTTTTAAGAAAAACAAGGCACAGAAAGAGACTATCGCAATAAAATTCGTTAGAACTAAAAGTGCGCAAAAAAGCGTGTGTTACGAGGGCGTAAAATTATGCAATACCTTGCCAGCAGAAATTAGAAGTTGTGAAAGAATTGATGTATTTAAACGGATGTTAAAAAAGCATATAAATCTATGTAAAACATAATAGCTGAGAAAGCTAAATAAACTTCAATCAATCAATCAATCAATCAATCAATCGAGCGACTCACCATCTCCTGGTGAAAGCTTAAATCGCGCGTACGAATTCCACCCCGAGATTTGACCGCCGCGAGAAGATAAACGCAGGTAAGCTGAACGAGGACAGCTTGCCGTATTGCGGAAAATGAAAGTTGAATAAAATCAAAGATAGAAGAAGACCGGAGTGAACGGGAGTGTAATGTAGAAGATATCACAAATTCCCCCCCTTTTTTTACGTTGCATGAAAAGCACGTCTCGTAAAATGTCGCGCGCGTTCAATTCACTCACAGTTCACAATTCTCCCCTCTTTTTATGTCTCTCGCATGACACACAGTAAACCCAGAAAAAAAATAATGCATCAATGGTAAAAGAGAGTTTGCTACACGGATGTTTGGGAGTCTTAAACATACAGTGCTCTTCGGAAAAAAAAAACGGATTATCCAGCGCTGAAAAATGTAGAACGATCGACACGGTCGCGGCCGGAATTCTCTTTCGTCTCGCGGAATCCAATTTACGAAAACGTAAGCGCATTAGGGTTTTGCACGTTATTTCGCGTAGCATCCGCGTCGCGCTGTCGTTGTCGTCTCGCGAACGGAACACGGCGGCGGCGCGGCGGTCTCTCCGCCGTGAAACGCCAGAGCGCGTTTCGCACGAAAATATATGGATGACATACAGTACCGCCGTGCTCGAGCGTAATTTATTAAAGGCCAACGAAAAACAAAACAGAAAAAAAAAGAGGGAAAGAGAAAAAAAATAGAATAACGGGCCACCGCGCTGACGGTTTTCGTGCGGCGACATGCTCTTCGGACAAATTCTCGACGGTCGAGCCTGTCTACCCCTGTCGTTCGTCCCTTGCCCCCCTCCCTCCCCCAACCCGCGTCAAGCCCGAATGCGATTTACCCCGCTGATCCTCTTTAACGAGCTTCCGATAAACGAAGGAAATTCGCGTCAGCGATGAAAACGTTTCGTAATCCGGGATCTCCGCCTGTCTATCGTCGCCGCGCTCTTTCGTTTTTTTTTTTCCCCGTTCGGCGGCGGCGCGGCTTCGGACGGCGGCGCCGCCGAACACGACGTCTCTTCTGATTTCCCGCGTCGGCGGAATATCTCGCTAAATCATGATATCCCACTAAATGAAATAATTATAGCGGCAGACAAGATAGATTAAAAACGACGAGTCCCTCCCCTCCTCTCTCTCTCTCTCTCCCCTTTATGCTCTGCCCGCCTACCCTCGCTCTATTTCCTATTTCGAACGCCGACCCCCGGCCAGATTGAGATGCATTTTGAATCGCGATTGCGAGATACCACCGCGAAAATCCGCGGCTACTCCCGGGTTACACTTGAAATGGATTAAACGTAAATATTAAGGCAGCCGAGCGGTACATAAAGTTCTAATTAAAAGCTCTCCGCTCTCGAAACACGGCGAGATACGAAAGGCGGTTTTCCTCGCGCACATTCGTTTGTATTGCGTTACCGCGCGGATTAACGCGAAATCGAGGTTTCGGGAGAGAGAGAGAAAGAGAGAGAGAGAGAGAGAGAGAGAGAGAGAGAGAGAGAGAGAGAGAGAGAGAAAGAGAGGGAGTACGAGCTTCTCGAATTTCTTTCGCGATTAAAACGAATTAGGCGAATTATAAAAAAAACTGAAGGCTTTCGCATTCGACAATGAGTATACAGCTGCGCGGTCGGCATCATATAAAGCTAAATGAACACGATATTAGTTATAAAATTTTAAAATTATATTACACAGCGTATTTGTACAAGTATAAACCATATAGTACGCGCGCGCGCGCGCATACATGCACCACATTTTGCTAAATTAAACGTTAATATCCAACATTCAACAACGAGAAAATGATTAAATAAAATTTCAACATTTAACTACAGAATTAAATGAACACATTCGTATGCGCGCTAAAAATAAAATGTAAAATTCCGCTAATTAAAATCATAGAAGAATTGTACTTAATCGTCATAAGTCGTGGAACGGGGGAACGGATCGTTGGATTTTGATGCGAAATCTGAGCGGGAAGCCACGGAAGGCGGCGAACGAACTTCGGAAATAAATCGAGTTCCGGCGATGTTCGTGCGCGAATAGTCGAAACGGAATTAAGAGGAAAGTACGAGACTACACCGTGAAACACGAGACGCCGGTACCGCGGCCGCCCGAAAATCCGTTCACTCACCCTGCTACTGCCGTCTCGCAGTCGAGTCGGGTAAGTATGACAGTGAACTTTATTATGCGCATCGAAGCCCAAGCAGCAGTAGCAGCAGCGTGGCGGAGCCTGTCACGCAAGTCGAAGATGTAGCGACGGCGACGGCGACGGCGACGGCACGCGAAGCCTATTTCAATGGTAATAAGCTGCCGACCAATCGCCAAGGATGTACTAAATATGTATATGCATGTATATGCGGAGGGGAAAAGGACCGGCGGCGCTCCGTCGCGGCGACGGAGGCGTACCAATCAATTAGCGACGATAAGCTCTCGTCCTCTCTTCCGACGGACGGCTGCGTCAGAAGCACCACGCCGTCCATGTGTGTAAAGCGCCGGCTACACCGCCGCACTGGGCCGATGGGACTGACGCAAACCGCAGCTGCATTCTAAACAGCCCGTGATCTCCGCCACTATCCTGCCCCCTCCCACGGACGCTGCGCTTCGACGTTATGGGCGAAAATTCGGAATTCGACAGGCGAGCCGACGTGCCTCGACAGAAAGATAGGGAGTACCGGCGTTTCGTGCCTCCGTTAGCCGTAATAAAACGGAGGGATGGCGCGGAATTTCCTCTGCGAGGGTTCACCCGAAAACGTTTCGAATAATCCCAAGTATGAAAAGATAATCGCACATCGTATTTTATAAATCATAGGGCAGACGGTGCGAAAGTTTCGCGAAATCAGAAATACGGTATTCTATCACGGTATTATACAGTAAAAAAATGTTTTTTGCATTTGTGTTAAAATCGGTTCTTGTTAAAACTTTTGTGTCCATCTTTTAACATTTTCGAGTGTTAATTTAACATAAGCTTATTGTGTTATTTGAATATTTTGCGTTAAATTAATAATTATTTTTCTAAGTTGAGTGAATAAAATATGTCAACAATGTTAATTTTACTAAAGAAATATGCTTGGGAATATGTAAAATATTATTAGAAATTTAACACTTTTTTTTACTGTGTATAAATTCCAAATTCCATCATCATTATTCTACAAATTCTGTTTGGTATATATTAGCAGTAAATAAAATTATTGTCAACAGCTACAATAGCAACAGTTATCGATCATTACGCCTTAAGTAGCGCATTAGCGGTTAAAATATCAGTTCAAAAATAATACTGTTGAGACGGAAAATATCGATCGTAAACGCGGCGGCTTTACAGCTCGGCCATAAATTCGCGAATAATGCAGAAGTCTCTTTCTTCGGTTGACGGCCTCGTCGTTAGTATAGGTATCGTATGCGATTCTTTTCATAATACGGTTCGAATGCATAGCGAGTGCATGACGTGTACATTCAAGTGTATTTTGATCGAGCGCGGGAAAGTGTGCACGAGCGAAGTAAATATATTTACTCGGCAAACGCAATTATCCGAGCTACTGCGGGAGCTTCTTTGAATGAGAAAGAGAAAGAGAAAGAATTTTCCTTATATACCGCGATACACAATATAAATTTTAAATATGAGGCGATCAAATCTACTTATTTCTCGCAGACGCGCGCGTACTTCCAGACCCTCGTCCCCGCGGACGAGTCGGTTATCTGCGAGCACGATGTGATTCCCTCTTTTCCTTTCTCCGTGTTCCTCATTTAAAATACGGAACTTAAAGGGGCCGGCAGCCGAAGGCACTTACCCGGCGTATCGCGATATTTATTCACGCTATTGTGGGGGGCTAACTCATTTCGACGGAAGCCTCCGCGAATAGACTGCGATGGCGGAGTTGAGCGCGCTGATAGGCGCGGGAGACTCGTCGTTCTACGGCAATAACGGCCACGGTTACTTATACATACTCCTGTAGCGGCGTAATCGGTTTCTCCCAGGCCAACTTTGCCGACGATAGAGAGAGAGACCTTGATAATTAGCAGCCACCTATCTGCGCGCGAAACTCTCCGTCTCTTTCTCCCTCCGCTCTATCCTTTCGTGATTAACCGAGACCCACATAGAGGCTAAGTTTCCACGGTCGTCTAAGGCTTTAGATAGGGGGAGACATGAAAGGAGACGGGCGACCCGCCACTAATTAAGTACAAAACTTCGAGCTGGCGAATCTTCTTCGCAAACGGTATCATCCGCCTTTTAAACCTTGTTCATATAAAAACGTATAGAAACGATCGATCCAAGGAATGCACGGAAATGGTTCAGGAACGTAACGATAGCTTCACAATGTAAAGGTTTATGTAGCAAGAGTTTAAATTACAATTAGTTAAGATATTTAATTGCATTAATACTTTATGCTTATACGAGTTAGGTCTCTATGCTTGATACATAATGTCGCTTGAAATTACAAAGTTTCAAGGCAAAGTATATCGTGGTGAATAACGGCTAAAGATGGTGTAACACGTAATCGCATTAAGTCCTTGACGAAATGTATCATTGTAATACGCTAGTTTGGCAATGTTTGATTGACTGATACCCGTTCATTTGGCGTAACGTGGTGGAAAGTACGGCAAGTGTGATAACAGGTGACAGTATTACGTAGCACCGATGTCATTCCACGGGAACGTGAAGCTCGAGTTTCTAAACTCCGACAGACTAGGCTGATCCGTGTAGCTAATTTTCAGAAAGTACCTGACTCGCTGCGCATATACTATAGACATGAGCGACAACTCCTGCGTATTAGTCCCATAATGAGCCGCTACGTTTGTAACTCCGAAGAATGGCTCGGTATTCCCGATGCTGAATGCGACAATGCGTCTTATGCTATTTACATTAACGAGAATTACGATAAGCTCCGCCCACATTTACCGCGGGATTTATGGAGGAAATTATTTGTCCTCGCTAAGACACACTGCGCGGCGCAAGTTTCTTAAATGCAAACGTTTCTCATTCGCGATTTTAAAAGAGACCTTTTTCTCTCTCTCCCCCTCTCCCCCCCTCTAAACGTTGCTTGTTTTATAACTATTGTTCTTCGCCCAAATTATGTCTCTTGCAATGTGTACAGTTTTATATTACATTTAAATGTTCTTTTACTTACTTAACGAAATTCTGCTTGTGATAGTTAGGGGTGAGAGCTTACCTGCAACAAAGAGAAATAATAGTAATTAATAACAGCACTGCACAATACTATCTAATTATTAAGTCATTATATCAACAAGAATATTGTCTTGTCTAAGCATTGTTTGACAAATGTCTCCATTTTCCTTCGATGAGAGATTACCGACATTGATCATGTAATAATTCTTATTTCTGAAATAAAGATGAATCTTTCGTAACCATTAAGCTTTACTGTTATTTATATACGACTTGTGTCCTATTCTCCTACATCCCTTACTCTCTGCGTTCGTATTTCCCCTCACGTATCATCATCAACTTCTCCGCTCCACTCGCGTCGCGTAAAATGATTAATACCCACTTGCTACACGCGGCCATGATTTTCCGCATTTCGACGCGACCACCCAGAAAATATGACGTTTACGACAACATCGTAAACTGAAGGAGCCGGTCGCTCGCATGTAAAACGCTGCCTACGGGCACAATAACGCGAAACGCTGAAATAACAAAGGTGTCGCGCGCAAAATACCACGCGCGACTAATAAAGAAACGCCGCGTGAAAAAGAAGACATCGTGAAATAAGGCGGGCCACGTTCGCGTCTAGGACATGAATGCGGGAAACGACGACGACGACGGGGGAGAAACGCGGCGAAAGAGGAGAGATAGAATTAATTTTATTAAACGCTATCCCGCAAGCCATTGCGGCGGGGGGTGCGCGCAACAGCGGTCTCGCGTTTGTTCCAGAAGGTAATAAACGCTGCTTTCATCTGCGAGATATTGTGAAGTTATTGTCCCGTGTGTCTCCTCAACCCCCTCCCTCGCCTGTTGCCACCTGTACACTTCAACCCTCGCCTCTCAATCCTTTTCACCTTTCCGGCTATCCTCTTCGGGCCTGCCTCAGACGCTTCGCAATCCCACCTCACACACACACACACACACACACACACACACACACACACACACACACACACACACACACACGGGACACGCAAAAATGATTTACGACCGTCTCACCAATCTCTCCCTCTTTCTCTTTCCTCTCCCGTTCTCTTCTGGTGCGCGGGGCTCTCTCGCGGGAACACCTGCATCATCTCGAGGCTTCCGGAATGTACCACTCGCCCGAGGAGGATTCCGATCTGAATGGGCTGCAGCGTGCGCGCGCGCGAAACGGTGTGCTTTACAACCGTGCCGTAACGCGAGAATTTATTAGGCATTATAACCGCGAAGGAACTTGAGCTAAAAGTGGTCGCATTTCGAACTCGCGCGGCGCTCCTACCGCCGCCTGTCGACTTTTCGTCGGTTGTAAATTTTCAGACTTCTCAACGTCGACTATAATAACAGTCGTACCATCGCGCGAAATGCTCGAGTTTGTTTGCAAACTTGTTCAGCTCGCGCAACAACCTGTAGCCTCTCTGATTACCCGTCGCTAGAAATATATCAAACGCAGACTTCGACGATAATCTGTGTACACCACTGCCATTATATTTAAATTCGGATGATACAAACGCCGGCAGTACAGTCAGCTTTTATTTCGCCGATATTCTTTTTTTTTTTTCAATTGTACAAATAAGCAATTAAAATAATTGACCTGTTCGAATCAAAATTCGAACGTAACAATTGCAAATTACCTTTGTTGAAAATCTTTCTCTTTTGATTAACTTGTTTATCTCTTTTGATTATCCATCCCTTCTGATAAAATATCAAAAGTGCATGTTACGACGATGTACATGCTTTCAGAGCGCCCCGTTAGCGACGTAAGCAGACGAGATAGGGCGAAAACCTCGAGGGCAAAGGAGCGAACAAGGAAGGCGGTACTCCAGATTATGGATCGCGAAACCAGCGATGATGGTGAATTGTGAGGCCGGGTTCGGCTCATACAACTCGGGATACCTCGGTAAACCAAGGCTGACAATCAGCAGCACGGGAAGACCCGCCGCGGAACCAAAACCGCCATAGGAAAGCTGAATACCAGCGCGAGGCTGCCGCCGCTATAGCCGACGCTGTTGTTATCGCCATTGCGTCTCTGTTCGCCGTCCATGACCTGTCCCTATATCCGGTTCCTTTGACGCGACGGTATAATACGCTCCCGTCTCTTCCCGTGACGCTCTATATTTCGCAAACCTGCTTCCCTTCCCAGAGAGAGAGAAGCTCTTGTCCCATCATGATGAAGAGCGGGCGATCCGTCCGCCTCGGGCCGAGTTGCGCATTCGCAATGATGATCGCGGAGTATGTATAATGAAGAGAGTAAATAAATAAAAAGTTTCGCGAAAAAAGACGCGCGGGGAGCACGGGGGGGGCAGAGGGGGAGAAAAGCAGGCGAGCAAAAAGTGAAGAGCCGGCTTTAACGCGAGCATCGGCCACTCCGCTTGGAAAGAAAGATTTAACGGGTGGCTGCTGAATAATGAAATAAGTTATTAGATAGAATTAATAGCTGAGAAGTATATCCCTGAAAGAGGAGCCGGGATATTAAGAGCTCTGAAAGCTCTTCGGAAGGGGAGAGGTGATATTATTCTTCCTGCCTGACGAGTCATCCCCGATATTTAATCTACTTTTCGTCGTTCCACTCTCCCCGGCTATCCCGAGACGTCCGATGCGCTTTGTTAGACCGAATTGATACCTACCGAAAAACCGATAGAACCGAGAAAACCGTTCGTTTCCGGGAAAAAAAAAAAAACATTGGCGTCGATCAAATGGCCGCTCGGGGACGTCTTCTTCGTCGTTCTCCGTCTCTCAAGTCTAACAAAAAGTGTGCGAAAAACTTCTCCCCACACGCTGGATCAGAGCGAGAGCCAGACAACGCGTATTATGTGGAGAAAACTAATAGATTGGCGGACTAAGTCAGCGGATTTCACAAAAGGTCGATCTACCGACATTATTTTCAAACACCGGATAGGCCCGCGCCAAATTATCCGGGCGAAGTATAACGGCTGGAGATTTCGCGGAGACCTCCGCGAAGACTTTACGCCAGTAGCTTCAATACGTCGGACTATTCACGTGCCGCGAGGAATACAAATGAGCGAGTGCCGCGAGCGGCGGGTGCACCCAATAGGAATTTTACCGCTTTTTCGAACTTGCGCGAAAAGTTTAGCCGTAAATAGCGCGCCAGTTTGATCGGAATCTCGGGGAGGCGAAGGAATAGGAGGAACGACAAGTCTCTGGAAATAGTCTCGGCGCGGGTCCGATTTTTCCTCCAGGGATGACCCGGATTCGCGGGAATCGCTAGACCCCCGCGGTGTTGCGAACTATTTTTCATAGAAAGCTATCACGGGTCGCGCCGCAGCGAGATATAACCGCTTTTGCAAACACACGCCGTGCGCATTGAAAAATGTAAACTTTAATCAAATGTATTTCCGATACGATATTTGCGACATATCGATATCGCTGGCGATGTTACATTATACATAAGTATATACGAGGGGGATGCGTAAAAAAAAAACTGAAAGAGACTATTAGGGAACGCCTCTTGGCACAATGCAATCTGTTGTTCTTCAATTCAACAAGATTAAAACGGCCAATGTACCTTCTTTCTCTCGTATTAGATAAATATAGAAACATGAGACTACAGAATGACCGAATGGACAAAGGTTCTTTCAATAGACTTACAAACGCTTTGATATTCAGAAATTGCGAATAGCGCGTGGTTGGTTTTCGCGCAAACAAAATTTCGATAAAAACCGACAATGAAGTAGCTGGCGGCGGATACGGAAAAAAACAGAGGAAGAGAGAAAGAGAAAGAGAGAAAGAGAGAGAGAGAGAAAGAGAGAAAGAAGCCGAGGGACGTAGAAACCAGGAATGAGCAGGGGAAAAAGCACAAAGACACGGTTGATCGAAAACAACCGAGGAAGAAAGCTCGATCCAGGCGGAAAAAAACGAAAACGGCACGGAGTGAAAAATCTGACCGGGACGCTAATTGCGGTCGTTCGATTGACCAACCGATCAATTGATAGATCAATCGATCGGTCGACGGAGCAGCAATCGATCGAACAGACGGCAATGACCCAATGAAATTGCTCGGACGAATAACAAAAGCACAATCGCTTTGAGGATCGACTGGGTAAAGTGCTTGCCCGTTCGTCCGGCGTAAAACTCGCGTTTCACGGACGGACGCGAAAAAATTACGCGTGCGGTAGCGATAAACGTTTGCAAGCCTCGGGAAAAAAGGGAATGTCGAATGAGCTGATGCATTCGCTTCGCGCTCTGCAAATAACGTTGGATGAAATAACGCTCGTTACTGCCGGAACCAATTTTTTTTCTCTCGCCAACAGCTATGATGAAGAGACGCGCTTAAGAATGAAGTGAAATTGAATGAAAGCGTCTAGACGGTGAACTTTGAAGGAAAAGCGTATAAAATAATAGTCCAACGATATTATTACCCTTTATCGTTTTTATGATTGTTGGTTATTGATTTATCGACGATTGCAAATTGCTGGTACGATCGCACCGTGTTTTTTATATTGTGAAAGTAAAAGTAAACCGGCGTGGCGCGTGCCTCTCGTTAATACGATCGTTAAGTCCCGATACGCATCCGCCAATTACACGAAATATATCACATGTAAATGATATTAGGCGTCCGCCGGTTAAAAAGCTGGTTAAAATGCTAAAAATAATCCTTGCGCAACGGGGCGATAAGTTGCACTGGAGTGCAACCTTTTTAAATCGCGATCGCCCGGTGGAAAAGCGCGAAAATTCGCGCTAACGCAATATTCGCGATAATTCCGGTCGCCGCGACGACGCGTGAAACGTCCCCACGCGGACGCATCGTGAAAGGGACGCGAAAAAGCATAAGGGAGCGGAGCGGAGAGCGGGATGTAGAGGAGACCGACACGGCGGAAAGGACGCACGGAATGGAAATATGCTGTTCGCGCGAACGACGCTTAAAAACGAGTTAACGTAATGCTCCACAGAGGAAAATTATTGTACGAACGAGACTGCAGCTGCCGCGCGTTATTACGTTCGACTCGGACGTATGTTGAAAACGCGCACGGGAGCACGCTCCTGTGGATATTAGCGCGAGGACCGGCTGACATAACGTACAGGTATCTCAAACGAGATCAATTTTTTGTCCGGTTTTAATCATGTCGTTTCGTCCGTCTTAAAAACATGTAAATCACTTTCAAGTTACCAATGGCAACCAAATATCAACATTTGTATATTTAGAACTATATAAATATTGTAAATTTTGATTCACTTAACACGAGGTCAATTAAATTACATACAACACGCGTTACAGCAAATAAATACAATTTTTGACAAATATGTTCTTTTACGATCGACACATATAACTTTCGAAATAGCGTTAACTGCATTCTACACTTCAGCGAAATGTCAATAACCATTACGGTCATAATCGATGCCCTGTATGAAGTTTAATATATTAAGCAATTCTGACAGTTATAGCTTCACGGATGCAAATAGAGAGAGTAAAAGTTTACTAATACCACTAATAGATGCCCTAAAACAATACTCTCCTTCTCTCTCTCTCTCTCTCTCTCTCTCTCTCTCTCTCTCTCTCTCTCTCTCTCTCTCTCTCTCTCTCTCTCTCTCTCTCTCTCTCTCTCTTTCTTTCTCCCTCGAAAACTAAATATTGAATTTTATTAATAGTGATAAAAACATGATCTACTTATTTAATTAAAGAATAACCTATAATTTATACGGGGCTTGTTTCAATATGAAATTAGCTAAAAACAAATTTTTCAAGTGCATAAATAATATTCTTATAACTTTCTTTTACAAATTAAACTTATAAAAGTAATAATTGAAAAATTAACTATAATTGATATCATCATATTATTAATAAATTTACTAATATATCATTTAAAAATGCGGTTTTAAAACATAAAATCGAGATGAGGCATAAACTGATATACAACACGTACAATAAAACTATAAGATATAAAAATAATGTAGCACACAATAAAAATCACAGTATTATGTGATCTAGCTTTAAGTTAGTAACCTTATTTAGGATCGGTTGTTCCAACTTCTTGGTAAACTTACTTATCAAATAAATATATGTTCGTCTTTATTTATTTAAGAAAGAAATGAAGATAGACACATGCTTACCTGGTAGGTAAATTTACCAAGAAGTTGGAACAACCGGCCCTTAATCTTTATATACTTTGGCACATTTGTAAAATGCAGAATAGTATAAGGTATTTGTATAAATTGACAAAAATTCGTTTTAAATCAAAGGAAAAAACTTCTAAAGATTTTTATAACTTGTATTTTGTACAAATAGTCCATATGAAAGAAAAAAAAGTAACATTACTACCTCCTGTCGGTTTTGTGTTTTTCATTTTATCAGACGTTCACTTTTGTTTATCTTACAAAAAACTTTATTGTATAAAATTCAAAACAATTATAAAAATAGAAACTGCTATATATATTATTTGATAAAAGACGCTCTACAGTTTGTATTTATTTTTAAAGTTTTAGTTTTAGTTTTTGTTTATAAAAATACATTAAAGTTTTGGTTTAAAAATTATAATTTAAAAGCAAGGTACGCTATGTCGAAATCAGCGATCTTCCTTTAATATTTCAATCATCAATTCAATCAACGTTAAATTCCTTACGTAGAACTCCTTAAACTTTATGTAGACACAGTCTCTTGTCAATATCTAAATAAACGCTTTGTCGAACCATCAAAGTAGCTTACTCTGTAAATTGAATACGTTACACGGTAAACATGTAATAACGCCAATACAAAATTGAAGTATCCTAAAAGGGGGACATTAGCATGATACTAGCGGCATTAGCGAACGCGATATCACGGTCGATGATGTTTAATACAATTTTCGCGTCAATCAAACCGCCGCGGTCGGAACGCTGTCACTCGTTCGGTAAAACTAGTGAAATTAATGTCGCTATCATACCTAACACATCGCTATTAATTATCATGTACCACGAGGCGGTTTAAACAGCCCGCATATACAAGCGCCTTTCGGCCTTTATTATCAAGATTGTAATTAATATTGTTAAAAAAAAAAACAAGATTCAATTTGGCTTTCTTAGCCCGTGTCGCGTACGTTAGCTAAAAAATTTAATAATTCGCGAGGACAGAGTTGCCAAGCTCATCGCTCGAATGCTTTTAACGAAAGTACATCTATTACATAAGCGCGTTTAAGCTTCCATGAAAACGTAACAGTTTTTCCAATTTGTTATAATTAACTGCATTTGTGCATGAAACATTCTCCATGGAAGAAAAAAAAATCCCGTTGTTATTCCAATCAACATCAAGTACAACGTTCACACTGTTCGTTATAGCACAAGTATTTAATGCAGTTATTTCTGTCAATGTTTCGTGCGCAAAAGAATTAGGCGCAGTGAAATGCAGAAATATCGTGCACACATTTTTTTAACCAGAGCTAAATAAATAAATAAATAAATAACTGTTTGCTGTTTGTGCTGTGTTCGCTTTATTTTCGCCTTGTCAAAATGAAGTCAGCAAAATAATCGCGCTGCAAGGACAAAATTGCGTTCCAACGACTGTGCTTTATCTAGTCACGTTGTATTTTGTAAATCCCACTGAGAAAGAGCGCCGTCCGGTGCTTACGGCGGCACCGGAGCGGGAAAAGCTAGAAAAGCCGGGAAAGCGCGATATTAGCGAGTCGGCATAAAGCTTAATGTCGTCTTGCGTTTTACTGTCGCATGGGGCTGCCACAATGAGCGGCAAATACTACTGGCAGAAGCACGAAGGAGGAACGGCGCGCAGCTCGAAGGTTGAGAAATGCGCCATAGGGTACAAACAGAAAGAGCGGTAAACAAAGGAAAGAAAGAGTGAGAGTGAGAGTGAGTGAGACAGAGAGAGAAAGAGAGAGAGAAAAAGAGAAAGAGAGAAAGAGAGAGAGACGATAGGTAGGCGGCAAAACAGGGAGCGGCGGCAGCGGTGCAATCGCGACAGTAATGAGAACCGTTAATTATATAATCCCATAATTAAATTAAACGCATTCGGCCGCGTATAGTGCGTGGCTCTTTTGGCGGCCGTAAAACCGGCTGTAATTCGCGCCGGAAACGAGTAACGGATTGTCATTCATGGTAGGCCGCAGACGGTTGCGCGCGTGCATGTACAAAACGTGCACGTCGAGTTCTCCCCCCCCCCCCTCTCTCTCTCACTCTCTTCCTATACTGCTCGTCAAATTGCAGCAGAAATCGAGATGCGATACGAAGCAGCGGGATCCCCCGAGAGGTAATTAACAGTATATTAATCCCGTTAACAAGCAACTGATCCGGTGTCGATGGCGAGGCATTTTCGTCAATGCCCATCGCATTGTGAACAATTACCGGCGTCACAGTTCACGCATCCTTATATGGGTAATTGTTGAAATGTCGAATTTTGCACAACAGATATGTATGTACGTGTTTCTAAAATTGAAATAGATATCGCGCTACGAGATCAAGCTGATTCGGGTTACGGTCTCGATGCTCGGAAATATCGCGGATAATCCACTGCCACAGACGATCAGCTGATCTAAAAACAGAAACGGGGTATCAAATTAAGCCAAGTGTACCGGATCATCAACAGGCGGAAAACCGCATGTAACCGCATAAAGTGATTCTACATGCTGCAAGAGGTAATGGCACTTCAAAGCGCCATCGTGCGACAAAGGGTTAAGCGTCGAATTACATTTCGCTTACTCTCAAGAGAGAAACGTTTGTAAGCCCTCGTCTTGATAAAGACTACCGAATCCTTTAACCTCTCTCTCTCTCTCTCTCTCTCTCTCTCTCTCTCTCTCTCTCTCTCTCTCTCTCTCTCTCTCTCTCTCTCTCTCTCTCTCTCTCTCTCTCTCTCTCTCTCTCTCTCTCTCTCTCTCTCTCTCTCTCTCTCTCTCTCCCTCTCTCTCTCTCTCTCTTTTGTTCACTTCTCTCTCTGTCCGCGAAAACGTGTCACGACGTCCAATATTTTAGACGCTGGCATTCGCATTTTCGTCCGCGCTCATTCTGTCCTCGTTCGTCCTTTAGGACTCCCGCCATCTTTGAAATTACGATGATATCCTCTTCCCCCTTTAGCCCACTCCTTCCCCTCAATTGGCATTGGATAGCGATTGTTATGGCTAAAAGCATGGTGGAGTTGAGAATAATCGCGCGACAAGCCGAAAACCCGAGGAATGGCTTTGTGACATCCGAGACAAAAATCGGAGGATACCTGCCATTAAGGAGATGAGAATTTATTACCAACGCGCGCAACGCGCCGCTACCATGACAAAGCCTATTTGTTACTCGGGTATTTAAGTGCCCGGATACTGTTTCTGAAAATGAAACGCAGCTCACGCCTCGACACAGTGCAATTTCATGCTCTCTCTAAAATAGCTCTCTCTCTCTCTCTCTCTCTCTCTCTCTCTCTCTCTCTCTCTCTCTCTCTCTCTCTCTCTCTCTCTCTCTCTCTCTCCTCTCCCTATAATAAAATCTCTTGGGATCTTGGCTATTGTCATCGAAATCGCGTGAGGTCAAGCTAAATTTGCGGTTATAAATTACACGTATTTATATTACAGAATTAGCTGTATTTCCGTGAATTCGTTACTAATTTAATTTATCTTTCTGGAAATTCAATTATCGTACACTTCTTCAACTTCTTCATTATTTCGCTCCGATGGTCCTTAAATTTATTACGTTCTAAAAAAGAATTTCTCTCCGCACAATCTGAGCTGATGTTGCTTATGCGAATAATAATGTTGTAAATATTGAACCCTGTAAAAATCCGTGCGCGACTATTTAACCGTTAAGTTAAACCGCGCGGAGTAACGCGCTAGATGACAAAAATTAAATTGGATTACAGGCGAGGCTCGTAGTACCAGCGAATGAAAAAAAAGAGCTACTGGAGCGAATCAATTTTCGATGCACTTCGCTCGAACGGAAATGTTCCCGCCTTCGAAGAGATGCGACGGGGTAAAAAAAAAAGGAATGAAAAAAAAACGTGACGATCGAAAATTGCATGGTAACGAACAGAAATTGGAAAGTCGACGCGCGGGTTTAAGCGAGCGTATCTCATCGTTCTTGTCTCTCTCCACGCTTCTCATACCGGATAAAAATACGCGCGCTAGTTAGCAGTGACATTAAAGAGTTAAATCGCATGGAAACGAGAGGATAAGAAATCGCGAACGCCTTTATCACGCGGGTTTGCGCACGGGTTATCTCGTCTCGGCGAAAGAACTTACGAAATGCGAACTGAAACTAAATTTCCCTATTGCAGTCAATATAAATGCGTGCCTCGCGAAAGCGTTTTAATTTTACCCTGGCTTTCGTACAATTCGCGTTGATAAAGTGATAAAAAAAAAACGATTTTGTAAAGAAAACGTGGATGTAACATAATATATGCGTGTACAACGTCACGCTGAATACAAAGACGATAATAAAGATTGATAAATTGTACGCATTGTCTCGTTAATTCACATGTAACAAAAGTATGACGACAAAATTACTTTTGTTATATGAAAATATCCTCTCTGTTTATCAGTCTTTATGTCTTTTTTATATTCGATATGACATTACACACGGTGGATATATTATGTTACATACGAATATATTATGTTACTTTTTACAAAACAAAGTTAAAAGATGACAATTGAAGTAACAATATCACCGCAACACCGTTGATTGTTATATCATAAAAGATAATATATCGCGCGCTTTTACATACACAGAGCAAAATTGAGAGACGATCCCACCATTGGTGGTCGACGCCCGACGCGACGCGGCGAAACTTGTGTTTGACGAATCAATTAATTTTATCGAACGGACAACCGTGCCATCGCCCATCCCACGGCAATCTTCGTAAATGAAAATCGATTCGCTTTCTATTACGAGATAAGTAACGGAGTAGGGGTTAGTCGACCGCACAGGGGTGGGTGGAAGAGAGAGAGAGAGAGAGAGAAAGCAAGGCGAAGGAGAAGAGTCTAAGTCGGATACAACAATACCTATTAAGATAGCATCGTGACCAACCGCAAGCAATCTCGCTGGACAGACTTCGAGGATGGCTGTCGTACGTCCTGATTGCACCTGACATTATAATCGAAACCTTTCGATTCGCATTCGACGTTTTATTACCGCGGTGGAACTTTCCGGACAAAGACCTCGTCGGGTGGATTGAAATTTACGATCGTTTAACAATCCGGCAAAGTCCGATAATTAATGCGAATTTTCAATGAACGATATTTCCGCGGATTAGAACGAGTCATTTTTTCCCGGGCCGTTTTAACGAGGAAGTTAAGCCCTAACATCAGAGCCGTATAACCATTAGCTCGCGTAATGTAATTAACGTACTTAAATTAATTATTAACCCACGTGCCGGTGTAATATGCGACGACTTCACTCGATATTTTCCGCCGCTATGAACAATTTAATTCGTAGAGATGATACAGCGCAAAAACCGCGAGTCTTATCTACCGCCCCCGTGAAGATTTGTCAATATCGCGGAATCTTTGTCATCTCCATTCCTGATATAGGGAATTAATGTATTATCGCCGCGCAAAGTTCAATTCGATCAGCGAGAAATTACGTCAAACATTTGGACGATGGATTAGTTTAGATTAAACGAGTCTCGTTAGAAACGTGTATCTCTGAGTATTATATGCCGTTGAATACGGGCGTCGCATAGAGATCGAACGTGCTATAAACCCTGGACTTTATATACGTATACGCTTTATATATATTCAAATCGCATGAAACCGATATATTCCTGTCCCACCTGTACCGTACCTAGTGTTCTACGAATAACGTCGGAGGGATTGAACCTCGGGAACGGAGCACGTAATACACATACATAGCTGATGTTCGTAATCGTATGTACATAGAAGATGGCCCATAAAATGGCGGATACCCGAATATCTTCGTGCTAATTCTCGAAATAATATAAAATTATTTAAGCTGCACGATTCTCTTCGTTATATATATATGATACGAGAAACTAAAGGAAATAAAGAGCAAGAGAAGAATAAAATACAATTTCTACGTAATTCTCAATATTAAAACGTCATCGTATTAAAACAAGGCATTCACTTAGCGAGAGTTCTTGATTACATACACGTAAAACAGTATATTGACAAACCGAACTGAATAAATTTAGATTAGAAGCTCGTTATCTCGGTGACGTAAAAAAAATATCGTTGAAATATTTCACGATGTAACATCGTCCCACGTCAGCGTGAACAGCTCGCGCGTAAATCTACGACAAAGTATAGCCGGTATTTCGTTCGAGATGGACGTTTTGAGCGGGCTGACTTATATACGCTTATCACGGCACGCTCTGCACTTTCTTCCACACGGATACAATTATTTTTGTTCGCACGCAATAACGCCTTAAAATAGAGCGCGAGATGGAATCGCGCGTAGAAGGGTGTTCGGCTCGTGGCATTTACGTGTTGTTATATTTAGACACCCTCGTCCCGTCGACGAAAGAAATGGTACAGCTGCTAAGGC